>NC_028643.1:3462350-3467826 GCF_001406875.1 Solanum pennellii
TATATATACTAGGTAATTGTTTCGCGCCTTGCGTGGTTATAAATAATAATTGCATTGAACTTGCAAATAATTTTTTATTAATATTCATATATTAAAAATAATGGAAAATAGGTTCTTAAAAAATATTAGAAATATTCTAGCATGAATTTAATTATTTGTCATTATCACATAACTCATGAACCTCTAATGAATGAATTATTCACTAAAGAATAAATCAAACTCTTTAATCTTCATTAAAAGAAAAATAAAAAAGAAAATAAGAATATATATACAAAGGCATTTCGGTAATGAAAAGAAACATTTATTTTGTATAGATTATATAGTTGTGACATATGTCTTAGGTAAAAATCCAAAAATTTGTTGACATACTAAAAACATAAATTACATGAAAGCAATTATAACTTTTGAACTTGCCTGATGAAAATTTTCAATTGATAAGTGAGAAATTTCATATCTATGTAAAATAGATCAATATATAAATTAATGAATCTAAAAAAAAGAAGAATATGTAAAAAAGAGAACGAAATAGAAAGGAAAAAATCGTGTCCACTAAATGCACAATGTCCCCTTAAGAAAACTATTTCCCTCTAATACCAGAGGTTTAAAGAATTTCATCCTCTCAGAATGAAACAATTTTATTCACCAACTTATTAATACAAAAATAGTGATGTCAGTAAGTCACTTAACATGAGTAAAGTACACGAATATTTAATTTTGTGGAAGCAGAAAAAGAAGATCAGAATTTTTGTTGTTTTAAAATGATAGGAAATCTTTATATTTATAGACAACTAAGGGTAGTGTGAACAAATATTTATTGTGCCTTATCGGAAAGATTACAACTATTTTGAAAAGTCGCAACACTTCAAAAAGTTCATAACCCTTTATAAAAGTCGCAACTTTTCATTAAAATCAAAATTTTTCATAAAAGTCGCAACTCTTCATCAAAAGTCACACCTTTTCATGAAAGAGGAAGGCTATTTTTGTAAAAAAAATAAATTTAAAAGGAAATCTTGCTTGAGGTGGCGCCACATAGGCGGGCCTACAATTTTCATATATATATATATATATGAAAAATCCTTTTGATCAGAAAATTTGGTCAGAATTTAGTTAAAATGGTAAAATAACATGTTTCACACTATGTTATTTTACTTTTTTTGGAACATTTTTACCCTTTTAAATTTAATATCTTTTAATTAAAAATAAAAAAGGATCAATTGATTTTAAAATATAAAGAATATTATAGACTTTTTAAATTTTTGACCAAATTCTGGCTAAATTATCTAATATATATATATATATATATATATAAGTCCACATAATTGCTAGGACCAATATGAAAAATTTCATTATGAGATAATCAATTTGTTTTTATATTTCATTAAATAATTCTCAAGTTCCTTACCTTTTTTTTATGAAGGAAAGGAAAAAAGTCAAAGATAGTAAAGGATGAAAACAATTTAATTAAGTATATGTATATAAACATGGTATATCTTATTATTTAGTCAACAACATATATAAGTCAACATAATTTTGTGTATACTTTCATAATAAATTGTCAATATCATCACAATCTCCAATTGCTTGGACCAATATGGAAATTTCAATATGAGATAAATCATTTTTTTTAAATTTTTTATTAAATAATTGTCAAGTTCCTTTCCTTTTTTCTTATAATGGAAAGATAATAAACATTATTTCTATTTAAGCTAGCAATAAATGAAAACAATTTAATTAAGTATAGATTTTTTTTAATATTAAAGTCAAAGATCCTTAACTATTTCTCACAATATAAATAACACCATCTCCATCTCACTTATCACAAGAAATATACACATCAACTCTCAAATATTTCTACTACATATAATATTATAAGCATGGCCATCAAGAGTGTTTCAGTTCTTGTTTTCATGCTACTTATACTTTTCATTGGTATTTTAAACTATGTTGTTATTTTTTTTTATCTCAAATAATTTTCAATTCTCACATATTTTGGCATTTTAATATTGGACCTATTTATTTTAAAATTTCAATTGTTTACATTTGTAATATCAAATCGATCAAATTGTATCTTAGATTCATTTTTCTTATTATTGTGAATCTATCATCTCAAAATTTAAAATACGTCTCTGTTTGTAGGTCGCAATATTGATGCAGATCAAAAGTGTTGCAAGGATCATCCAGATATAAGTCCATGTATAGCGGGGAAAGATGATAATCCAGAATTGGATGGCAAATGTTGGAGATATTGCAATGATGAACCTGAATCATGTGAGCGTGGAGGAGCTTGTAAATCAGTTGGGGAAAAGACTTTATGTCATTGCACTTGTTCTTAGTTTAATTTCTACAAAAATTGAAATTTGAAATTTATATTTAATCTCATTCATTAAAGGGCACATTCGTCCTTTTCGATGAATCATAGTGAATGTTTTAATTCTATAAAATATGTTTCTTTTTAATAGTATGAAGTTCAATAATTTTCTTTTGAAATAAATTAAATTTATTCCTCTTAAGGTAATTATGAGAGGAGTTAGGAATTTAGTTTCTAGAATTAGATCAATTTGTTCCAAAATAATCATTCAACTAAAAAAAAAAGGAGAAAAATATGGTCTATTTAATAAATTATCCTTTCTAATTATTCTATTTTATTTAATATTTTGTGGTATATTATAAAATATGTGGAAATAATCATATACACAATAGTGATATGAGAAAAATACATTGATAATTAATTCTTCCATGCTCCCAAAATATTACTAGAAATACTCGAACATGTTCGTAAAGAGTAATCCTCTAATAAAATAATTTGTAATAATTGTCTGTACTAAAATGATCATTATTTTCTCATATGAATTTAGAATTTGACATTTCTTTTTGATATAATTTCAAAATTACGATATGATATAATAGTTCAATTGACTATAAAATATGTTTAAGATATGTCTGAATAATCAAGTCACTCATCCGAGATTGTTTGTCTTGATAAAGTGTTGATCGTTGTCAACTCTAAGCTCTGAGAAATTTAGAATTCATCTAATGATTCACAACACCCCCAAATGTTCCAGGAATCACACCAATCATTCAAGATATTAAAATCACCTTCAACACTACATAGATTTGTCAGTTTTCAGACTCAACTTAATTTGTTAGTTCAAAATGTTGGCTTTGGTGAAACTTTTTAAATTTCTAGTTTTCAAAATTGAAATTTCCACCAAAACTTCACTCTATCACCTCAAAGTCGTACTACACATTCTCACAAATCATAGATATTAAATAAAACCATTTACAAAAGACCTAACCCTCAGAGCTAGTCTAAATAGGTACATGACATGTTAAAAATGTACAATTTATACATGAAAATAAGGAATTTGTTCTATGAATTATCGCTCTGAACTTCCACCCAAACTACGCGACATAACAAGATTAGTATCTCGAGAACTTAAATTTTTCAATTTTTTGATTGAGACCACGCTGAAAATAATATGTTTGGTGTGTGGGTGAACAAATTCAACACTATGGAAACTTACATACCTCTACTCATGACGAAATTCCGCAACAAGACGCAAGAATCTCGACAAACGCTTGATCCTCTCCTTTTTTCTCCTCTTCTCTTCTTTTCTCTCAACTGCGTATATTAGGATTATAAAACTTAACCTAATAGGATTACACTCCTAAAATATTACTAAAAACAAATAAAATCTGATTGGCCAAGGTAAAAGACCAAAATAACCGTCACTATTTTTGACTAACTTTTCTTAACTGGACAACCTAACTTGAAAATGTCATATCTTACTCATTCTAACTTGAAACTTAGCAAACTCGACGCCGTTGGAAAAATAATTCAAAGATCTTTTCTAAGGTATCTATTAGCACACCTAACTCATCATCTGCTAGGAGTTATTGTCCTTTGAAGTTGATCCAAAACTCATACTTAGTTTAACTCTCCAAATTTCAGATTTTTCTTTTTGTTATTTCCAATTTAGTTCCTTTAGAACTCAAGGTGCTACATCTAGGGACCTTAAGACTCAAGAAGTTCTAATTCCTTGATAAAATTTCAATCACTATGAAGAACGGTTCGAGACTTGGTTCAATTTTTTTTTAGGGTGTTACAGTTACAATCTACTGATCGAAAAACGATTTCATGGAGTGACAATCTTATATTTAGCCTCAAGAATGATGAGAAAATGTCAATCAAATACCTCGGTTTGTTCCTTAGCTCTCAAGTTTGAATTTTACAGAATAAAATGTTTTTGGGCTTTATTTGCAACTTTAGGTCGAATCTGTCCTGGCATAGTGGTACTCACCCCGCTACAACGGCCCTACCTTGGTTGCAAAAATCTCGCCTTAGCGGCTTGCACGAAAACAATGAGCAATTTTAATAATTTCAAACCCTTATTTCACAACACACCTTCAACCAATGACACTTAAAAACTATCTGTTCACACTAAGATCGATTTTGGAGTTCTACTCGCTCGAATTTAATTCCGTATGGTCGTACAATTTCCTTAACGAATTATCTATCTACTCATGTAATCAATTTCATAATTAGATCACCCAATTACTAATATATTTCCATACACCTCATAAATTTCGATTTCGTCCAAATCTAAATTAGGTTGAGAAATCCCAAGTTACTATAAAAATATTTTCCGACACAACTTTTTTCTCAGTTAACTTTTATATAACAACGGAACCTGATCATTATAAAACTTTAATTTATGAATTTGAAAAGATCAATACATACAATCAAAAATATAATCATGTAGATAGTGTGATTCAACATGTTAGCATGAGTTCATCTTGAGAAGTAGTAATGAGGGTCTTAATCATAGGTGATCTCTTAAAGTTGTCCGAGTATTTTACCTAGTCACTTCAATTCAGTCTTGTACCTATTAATCTTTTAAATCTTAACAAATTTATACTGACACAAAATCACAATAAATTGAAAAATTGTGTGTATTTTCAAACGGTTGTACATTAAAAACATACGAATAAAATGATGACACGTGTCATTAGATCCAACTTTTAAATTTTTTTAATCTAAATAATCCAAAATGAATTTTAGGATAATCAAAATCTATTGTTTTGAATAACACTCCCACGCCACGTCTTCTTCTTCGAGACCTATTTCCACAGCCATTCTTGTAGTAGAAAGTATAATTTTCAATAGTTTTACGTGCCTAAAGAGAGTGTAGCACACATTTTTGACATTCCAGTATTTTTGTCTTATTGGAATGACTTTTGAACAAATATAGGGTTCAATAGACATAAAAATAGATTGAAATATTTAAATAAATACGCGAACATTTTTAAAGTACTGCATATGACTTAAGTCGAAACGAAATATTTTAGAATTATGATATACATTGAATTTGATATGTCTAAATGAAGGATTATTTATTAATTTTATATTTTAATTCTATTACCGATCTTTTAAGCACATATATATTAGTGTAATTGTACTGCATGTTAATGTTTT
>NC_028643.1:3468136-3478523 GCF_001406875.1 Solanum pennellii
TTATATATATATATATATATATATATATATATATATATATATATATATAAACATGGTATACCTTATTGTTTAGTCAATGACATATATATAAGTCCACGTAATTTTGTGTATGCTTTCATATTGAATTATCATTATCATCACAATCTCCAATTGCTAGGACCAATATGGATATTTCATTATGAGACAATCATTTTTTTTATTTTTCATTAAATAATTACCAATTCCTTACACATTTTTTCTTTAAATGGAAAGATACTAAACATTTTTCCTTTTAAAGCTAAGTAATAGATGGAAAATTTTTAATCAAGTATAATTTTTTTTAATATTAAAGACAAAGATCCTTTACTATTTCACACTATATAAATAACACCCTCACCATCTCACTTATCACAAAAAATATACACATTAACTCTCAAATATTTCTACTATAATAGTATAAGCATGGCCATCAAGAGTGTTTCAGTTCTTCTTTTTACCCTCCTTATACTTCTCATAGGTACTTTTAACCTACATTAATTAATTATTTTATGTTATCTCAAATCATTTTCAATTCTCACATATTTTGGCATTTTAATTTTGGACCTATTATTTTAAAATTTCAATTATTTTCCATGATAAAAATCTAGAAGACAAATCGATCAAATTTGTATTTTAGATTCATTTTTTCATAATTATGCATCTATCATCTTGATATTCTGAATACGTCTCTGTTTGTAGGTTGCAATCATATAGTCGATGCAGCGGGAAAGTGTTGTATGGATCACAAAAATATAAGTCCATGTATAGCAGGGAAAGATGATGATCCAGACAACGACGGCAAATGTTGGACATATTGCATTGGTTCATGTGAGCGTGGAGGAGTTTGTAAAAAAGTTGGGCAAAAGACTTTATGTCATTGTACATGTTCTTAGTTTAATTTCTACAAAAATTTAAAATGAAACTTATATTTACATTTATTCATTAAAGAGCATTTTTGTCTTTTTCGATGAATCATAGTGAATGTTTTATTTTTATAAAATATGTTTCTTTTTAATATAGTATGATGTTCAATGATTTTCTTTTGAAATAAATTAAATTTATTCCTCTTAAGGTAATTATGAGAGGAGTTAGGAATTTAGTCATTAGAATTAGTTCAATTTCTTCCAAAAATAATCATTCAACTAAAAAAAAAAGAGAAAAATATGGTCTGGAATAAATTATCCTAAGTATTCTATTTTATTAATGTTTTGTGGTATATTATAAAATATGTTCAAGATATGTGGGGATATATATATCCAATAGTTATCTGAGAAAAATACATTGATAGAATAATCCTCTCATCAAAAAATTGTAATAATTGTATGTACTAAAATGATCATTGTTTTCTCATATGTGTTTAAAATGTAAAAAATTCTTTTTAATATAAATTGAAATTTTTGATATGATATAATAGTTCAATCAAAACTCAAGTGGAAGCTCATATTATTCTGGCCGTACTGTAAAATTTCACCCACATAACCAACATCTGAAATTCATCCTAGACCATCCAAACACAGATCAATAGTATAAATTAATTATAAAATATGTTTAAGATATGTTTGAATAATCAAGTCATTTAATCGAGATTGATTGTCTTGATAAAGTGTTGATCGTTGTCAACTTTAAGCTCTAAGAAATTTAGAATTTCATCTACCGATTCAGAACACCCCCAAATGACCCAAGAATGACACCAATCATTCAAGAAATTAAAATCACCCTCAATACTAAATAGATTTGTTTGAAATGAGACTCAACTTTGCTAATTCAAAATGTTGGCTTTGGTGAAACTTTTCAAATTTTTAGCTTTCAAAAATTGAAATCTCCACCAAACGTCACCCTATCACCTCAAGAGTCGTACCATACTTTCTCTCAAATCATTGGTACTATATAAAACCATTTACAAAAGACCGAATCCGCAAACATAGTCTAAATAGGTACATGACATGTTAAAAATGTATAATTTATACATGAAAATAAGGAAGTTGTTCTATGAAGCTTCACTAAACTTGCACCTAAACTACGACACGTGATATAACAAGATTAGTATCTCGAGAACTTAATTTCTTCAATTTTTTTAGAGTGAAATCACGCTGAAAATAACATGTTTGAGTGTATGAGTGAACAATCCCAACACTATGAAAACTTACATATCTCTTAGGGATCATTAGATCCATGACGAAATTCCGCAACAAGACGGAAGAATCTCGATGAACGCTTGATCCTCTCCTTTTTTCTCTTCTTTTCTCTTCTTAAATTCTCAACTAATATTCTAGGCATATATTAGGATTATAAAACCGAACTTAATAGGATTACACTCATAAAATATTACTAAAAACGAATTAAATCTGATTGGACAAGGAAAGACCAAAATACCCTCACTATTTTCGGCTAACTTTATTTAACTGGACAACCTAACTTTAAAAGGCCATATCTTACAGAACTTGAAACTTAGCAAAATCGGCGGCGTTGGAAAAATTATTCAAAGATCTTTCTTAAGGTATCTTTTAGCACACCTAACTCATCATTTACTAGGAGTTATTGTCGTTTGAAGTGAACTCAAAACTCATACTTAGCTTAACTCACCAAATTTCAGATTTTTTTTGTTATTTCCAATTTAGTTCCTTGAGAACTCAAGGTGCTACATCTAGGGATCTTAACACTCAAGAAATTTTAATTCCTTGGTAAAATCTAACTCACTATGAAGAACAGTTCGAGACTTAGTTCAAATTCTTTTAGGGGTGTTAAAATTACAATCTACGGATCGAAAAACAAATTCAGGGAGTGAAAACCTTACATGTAGCCTCATGAATGGTGGGAAAATGTCAAGAAAATACCTCGGTTCGTTCCTTAGCTCTCAAGTTTGAAAATTACAGAATAAAATGTTTTTGGGCTTTATTTGCAACTTTATGTCGAGTTTGTCCTGCTATAGCAGCCCCACCTTGGCTGCAAAAATTCCGACTTAACGGCTTGCACAAAAATAGTGAGCAATTATAAGAATTTCAAACCTCTATTTCACAACACACCTTCAATCAACGACACTCAAAAACTACCCGTTCACACTAAGATCGATTTTGGGAGTTCTACTCGCTCGAATTTAATTCCGTAAGGTCGTACACTTTTCTTAGCAAATTATCTATCTAATCATGTGATCAAATTCATAATTAGATCACCCAATTGCTAATATATTTCCCTACACCTCACAGATTGTGATTTCATCCAAATCTAAACGAGGTTGAAAAATCCCAAGTTACTACGAGAAAGTTTTTCGGTCCAATTTTTTCTGCGTTGACTTTTATATAACGATGGAACTCGATCATTATAAAACTTTAATTTATGAATTTGAAAAGATCAATACATACAATCGATGATGTTATCATGTAGATAGAGTGATTCAACCTGTTAGCATTAGTTCATCTTGAGAAGTAGTAATGAGGGGCTTAATCTCTTAAAGTTGTCTGAATATTTCACCTAGTCACCTTAATTCAATCTTGTACGTATTGATCACTTAAATCTTAATAAATTTATACCTATTTGATACAAAATCACAATCAGTTGAAAAAATGTGTGTATTTCAAATTTTTGTACGTTAAAAACATACCACTAATATGATGACACATGGCATTAGATCCAAATTTTAAAAAAAATCTATCTAAATAATCCAACATGAATTTTAGGAAAATAAAAATCTATTGTTTTGAATAACCCTCCCACGCTGTGTCTTCTTCGAGACCTATTTCCATAGCTATTCTTGTAGTAGAAAATATCATTTTCAATAGTTTTACGTGCCTAAAGAGAGTGCAGTACACGTTTTTGACATGCCAGTATTTTTATCTTATTGAAATGACTTTTGAACAAATAGAGTGTTCAATAGGCACAATAATAGATTGAGATGTTTAAATAAAATATGCGAACATTTTTAAGGTACATCATATGACTTAAGTCTAAAAGAAATATTTTAGAATAATGATATACATTGAATTTGATATGTTTAAATGAAGGATTATTTATAAATTATAGTTCACATTTTTAATTCTAATATCGATCTTTAAGCTCATATATATTAGTGTATTGTACCGCAGGTTAATGTGTATATATATATATATATATATATATATATATATATATATATAAGTCCACGTAATTTTGTGTATGCTTTCATATTGAATTATCATTATCATTATCATCACAATCTCCAATTGCTAGGACCAATATGGATATTTCATTGTGAGACAATCATTTTTTTTATTTTTCATTAAATAATTATCAATTCCTTACATTTTTCTTTAAATGGAAAGATACTAAAAGTTATTCCTTTTAAAGCTACGTAATAGATGGAAAATTTTTAATCAAGTATAATTTTTTTTAATATTAAAGACAAAGATCCTTTACTATTTCTCATTATATAAATAACACCATCACCCATCTCACTTATCACAACAAATATACACATTAACTCTCAAATATTTCTACTATAATAGTATAAGTATGGCCATCAAGTGTGTTTCAGTTCTTCTTTTTACCCTCCTTATACTTCTCATAGGTACTTTTAACCTACATTAATTAATTATTTCATGCTATCTCAAATCATTTTCAATTGTCACATATTTTGGCATTTTAATTTTGGACCTATAATTTTAAAATTTCAATTATTTTCCATGATAAAAATCTAGGAGACAAATCGATCAAATTTGTATCTTAGATCCATCTTTTCATAATTATGCATCTATCATATTGAAATTCTGAATACGTCTCTGTTTGTAGGTTGCAATAGTATAGTCGATGCAGCTGGAAAGTGTTGTATGGATCACAAAAATATAAGTCCATGTATAGCAGGGAAAGATGATGATCCAGAAAACGATGGCAAATGTTGAAAATATTGCATTGATTCATGTGAGCGTGGAGGAGTATGTAAAAAAGTTGGGCAAAAGACTTTATGTCATTGCACATGTTCTTAGTTTGATTTCTACAAAAATTTTAATATGAAACTTATATTTACATTTATTCATTAAAAGACATTTTTGTCCTATTTCGATGAATCATAGTGAATACTTTATTTCTATAAAATATGTTTCTTTTTAATATAGTATGATGTTCAATGATTTTCTTTTGAATAAATTAAATTTATTCATCTTAAGGTAATTATGAGAGGAGTTAGGAATTTACTCATTAGAATTAGTTCAATTTGTTTCAAAAATAATCATTCAACTTGAAAAAAAAGAGAGAAAAATATGGTCTAGTGAATAAATTATCCTTTCTAAGTATTCTATTTTATTTAATATTTTGTGGTATATTATAAAATATGTGGAAATAATCATATAAATTAAAATTTTGGATATGATATAATAGTTCAATTAAAGCTCAAGTGGAAGCTCATATCATTCTAGTGGTATTATAAAAAATTTGCCAGCATAACGAACACTCGAAATTCATCCTAGACCACCCAAACAAATATCAATAGTATATATATGTTTAAGATATAATTGAATAATCAAGTCACCCATCCAAGATTGATGATCTTGATAGAGTGTTGATCATTGTCAACTCTAAGTTCTAAGAAATTTAGAATTTCATCTAATGATTCAGAACACCACCAAATGACCCAAGAATGACACCGATCATTCAAGAAATTAAAATCACCCTCAATACTAATTAGATTTGTTAAAACTGAGACACAACTTTGTTAATTCAAAATGTTGGCTTTGGTAAAACTTTTTAAATTTCTAGCTTTCAAAAATTGAAATCTCCACCAAACGTCATCCTCTCACCTCAAGAGTCGTACCATACTTTCTCACAAATCATAGATATTATATAAAACCGTTTACAAAAGACCGAATTCGCAAACATAGTCTAAATAGGTACATGACATGTTAAAAATGTACAATTTATACATTAAAATAAAGAAGCTTTTCTATGAAGCATCGCTGAACTTACACCCAAACTACGACACGTGACATTACAAGATTAGTATCAGTACAAATACACATAGACATTATCGATCAATCTGAACCTACGACATATTAAAAATAGACATACAATATAAAAAATTCCACTACCTCATTCCACTCCCTACTCCACACTTTGACATTCAACCCTCCAAATCATCTTCCAAGTAATCCACCACCCAAGGATCCAACACAGGTATATCACATAATAAAACGTGAAAAATTCTATTCACTCATGGAACCACAAATACACGCCCCAATCCTCTCAAGGGATCCACACCCAGACTATCAATATACCGATGCGATACTCGAGCCAATAAGTATTAGTGTTTATATCAAACATGACATCTAAGTCAATCGTTAGTATTTCTGTATCGACGTGGTACCCAAGCAAACCAATAATCACAAATAATCATGCACAAACACTATTACAATGAAGAATGACGCTTTAAATCCACAAGTAAAATGAAACAAGTTCATTGCATGAGATTATCAACATAATGTCATTACAAATCATTTCCTATGGTTTCCCTAACATGCATAACAAAAGTTATACCATGAAGCAGTAAATATGCTTACATACATATATTAGACAACATACAACTATCAGCTGTATCTCAATGGCTTGATACTGGACACTATTATGAGTACTCATTTTTTTTAATTCTCATAAGTCCAAATAATAGATATATCTCAGCAACTTGATAGAAACCTATCTTACAATTACCATAAATACCCTCTCAACAATTAACCTCAAGGTTAACAATCAAGAACTAGAGAACCATTCTCCCTAGTCATTGACTTTTTCCTCCACAACAACAATAAACAACAATCTTTAGCCATCCAATTTTACTAAAAAAAATTTATTGTCATCTAAATAAAAATTAATAGCGGAATTACAACATAATTGATGTTGCATTATAAACATTTATCAAAATAATTATGATCCGTTAATTCAAATGAATACAAATGAAAGAGTTGGTTTGGTTGTTGTGGAATCAAACTAAATGGAAGATGAATATAACATGAATATTTGGTAGGAAGATAATTAGTACAAAATAAAAGTCAAAGATAGTATTTTCGTAGGTGAAGTTTAGGCAAACCATAAAATGGTTTTATATTCTTAACCTTGACATTTTTGACATATAGTGATGTCATGGATGACATCAATAGGATGAATTTATTCCTATAAATAGGTAGCTTTTAATTCATTTTCAAATCATCCTCTCTCACTTGCCTTCTCACCTTCTAAGGCATTTGTGTTCTCTCTCTTGTAGTATTCACTTGTATTCTTTGTAGAGTGAAATAAATATTGATGCATTTGTTCTTTGGTGGATGTAGGATCATTTTGATCCGAACCACGTTAAATATTGTTGTTCTTCCTTGTTCCTTAACTTCAGGTTTCCGCTAACAACAAATTTGAAAAAGTTTCATAAATATAAAAATAATTATAATTCATGTAACATCGTGTCATTATTTTACAAGAAATGTATTCAAACTTTAATGTATGAATTTGAAAAAAATCCATATACACAATCAATGAAGTTATCATGTAATAGAGTCATTCAACACATCAACTTGAGTTCATCTTGAGAAGTAGTAATGAGGGGCTTAATCATAGGTGGCCCCTTAAAGTTGTTTGACTATTTCAGCTAATTCAATCATCTTGTACCTTTAATCACTTAAATCTTAACAAATTTAAGAGGTGCAGACCAACAGGTATCAGTACATTGAATATATGAGTATACGAGTTGGAATGCAAAATACAACATAGGCTTAAAAAGGATAAAGAAACTAAAGAACTTACCTGGCTCAACTCAACTTGAAAGAAACTGAAGAACTTACCTGACTCAACTCAACTCAACATAACTGAACTCATGTCAATATAAAACAGTTTAAAACAAGTGCAATATAAAGAAAAAATGTTTTAAAACATGATGTCAACTTTGTGTGTATGCAAAGATACAAATAATTTTGTGATATATGTAAAAATACAAATAAACTAATGTATATAAAAATGCAAAATACTGTTGTGGGAGTTTCTCTAACCGACAACCATCACATAAGAGCTACTGTAATGATATATCAATCAATCTCCCTCACGCTGCCAGCTCATCATATACCCTGCCAAAGGTATAGGACCTGAATTACTAAGTGGATCCACTAGTCTATGCAAAAAGGATTCATCTAAAAAGTATGACCCTCCCCATGATGGTTACATGGTTTATGGGGGCGGATAGTGTTGGGAATTAAACACACAACACACACAAATAATCTAGAGAAAAGAGAAACGGAACACAAACGGGACACACAAGAATTTAACGTGGTTCGGTTTCCCTACTCCACGACTGTAACAGGAGGATTTTTATTTCACTTGTGCTGCTATTTTGAATTACAAATACAAGGATCATATTTATAGGAAAACCAAATAGTTAACCTAGGGTTTCAGTAATGGGTCGGGCCGGCTCACAAGCCTCCACAAAGCCCAACAGATAGTTGTGTGAACTCTCCCCCCATATCAGTGCTCAATACTACTCTAAAAACTATTATATTATATTATTTCTTTATGTTTAAAAACATACTTCTTCTGTGATTTGAGATTAGTGCTTAAAAACCTAGTTCAAAGGTTACTTTGAAAATCAAAGTTTCCCCTCTTGCTTCATTTAGAAAGCGATTACTCTTTTCTGAAAACTAGCCTGAAGACTCTTTGGAAATCTCAGTTTCCGTTCTAACTTAAATGTGAAAAATATTTTAAATCTCTTTGGGACATAGTCCTCATATACTTTTTAAAAAATGAAGTTCAACTTTACTCATTACTTAATTCAAAACTTGAGTATTAAAACAAAGTTAAAACGTTTGCAAAAAACTTTTGGAAAACTTTATGAACTCCTCTTAACTTGACTTTATTTCTCTTGACTTTGATCTTAACTTCTTTTGACTTGATTCTTAACTGATCCTTGAATGGAATTATGGATTCAAGGATGTGATATATGATTGGAAAGATCTCATGATGTTTAGGAACGATTTTAGATAGCTAAACAAGAGAAAAGATCAAAAATCGAAATCTAAAAGTGGGTTCGCGATGCAAAGAAACTTTTAAAATTAGTTTTCAAAAACGGCTTTTGAGGCAAAATACTCCGTGTCAGCTGAGCGACGCGAAATAAAAACTTCTAAATCTGGGAAGTGGGCGCGCGACACGGAGGCACTGTCAGATTTCGTCCGACAAAATTTCTTCTTCGATTGTCAGCTCTAAAATCTCTAAACTCCATGAGTTCTTTCCCCAAGCACTTAGAATCGATTAAATGTTCAAAATACATCAGATTCTACTCATAAACGAACCTAAAAAATCATATATTAGGATCAAACAACTCCTCAACGAATTCAACGAAACAAGAATCTAATAGAACTTTAACAAACCCATCAAGAATTCAATTTCTAAGCTTTCAAGAACTTAAATTCGTTGAAATAAATCATGATTGAACGTGGGCGAATTAACCCAACGCTATGTGATCTGACTTACTTTGTAGAGATCACCTCCGATGAAATTCACAACTTGACATAAAATTTAATAATAAAATGAAAAATTTTAAAATTTCTGATATTTTAAATGCCATAATTTTGGTGGATTGTAAAAAAAGGAAAAAAATCTGATATATCTGATTTTATCATTTAATACAAATAACTCACATATACTTTTTTTCTAATAGAAATGAACAAATCAATAATTTGTAATTTATTAAAAGAAAACGTTTATATGGGCGTATATTTAATTCTTCTCCCATATATTTTCTTTTTGCTTCATTATAGAAACGTCAATTTGAATTTATTATTTTAAGTTATTTTTTATTTTTTCACTCACTTTCATGTAAAATTTATCATCTATGCCCAAGCCTTTGGTTTTTATATACACAAAAAATAAATTACAATATAGTCGGCAAAAATATTTTTACATTTTCTTCTCACCTTTTTCTCTTTTATTTTATTTGTCATATTTAAAATTAAAGAATAAAATTGAAAAAAACAAGAATATAAAACTCCAATAATGATACTCAGAGCGATAAACAAAAAACATATATGAAAAGGATTAAATATACCATTACATGAACTTTTTATTAAAAAGAAGATCAACTAAAATCTAATTTTTCCATTTCTTTTAGATAAAGATATATATGAGTCATTTTTGTGACATATAATTATATGTTAGCTATTTTTATATGAAAAAAATATAAAAGAATCAAACGGATATAAGTTGTAGTATTCAAAAGACTTACACTATAATAAAAATAAATTTTAGCGGTATTAAATATTAATATTAATAAAGAGTGTTAAAGTTTTTACCAACATTAGTTAAATGCCATTAAAATTAATATCGCTAAAGACTTTAAAAATATATATAAAAAATAATAATTATTACTAAACATATATAT
>NC_028643.1:3480158-3492563 GCF_001406875.1 Solanum pennellii
ATAAATTATATTACACAAACATGCGAATTATGTAAAAATAAAAAGTTAAGCCATATTATTATAGTTAAAAGCAGTGGCGGAGCCACATGTAGTGAAGGGGTGTCGACTGACATCCTTTCATCGGAAAATTACATTATGTAGCTAGAATAAACTTATTTTTTTATGTATATATATTATATATTGACACTCTTTGATTTTTATATAATTCTATTTTTTAGATTTTGATATCCCTTAAATAAAATTTTAACTCCTCTATTAATTAAAAATAAATCAAAAATTATAATTAAAATAAACTATAACTATTTTAACTAAATTAACTAATATATATATTTTCTTATACACATAAGTTTTCATAAATAGAATATACCCTTTATGATGTGCTGTTTTTTCCAAGATACGTGTATACCTTTATCTTGCTACACGCAAATACATATATATTAGAGCTTCATCTACTTTTCTTTTTTTTAATAAAAAGAAATACTATATAATATAAATCAACATAAAGTTTTCATCATATTTATATGATAAGCAAACATAAGAAAGTTTATCATAGTGAAAAAAAAAATCAATGGAAGCAACAAAAGAGCAAATGGAAAAAAAAGAAGATCCTATGGCCAAAACTAGAGAAATAATTAGAGAAGCTATTATTAGTGATGGTCAAAATTATCCAAACACTAATAATATTATTAAGAAGAAAGAAGGTGTTGAAGAACTTGAAGATGTTCTTGTTTTTTCAAGAACTGTCCAGAAAAAGGACTCTTCACTTGAGTGAGAATATCAGCTTTTACATGTCTCGATTAATTTTACGAGATATCTTTATTTTTTACTAGTTCCTTTTTTTAAAAATTTATGTTACATTTTCCTTGTTAAGAGAGAGCTTTGATTTGTGTTTATAGTTTGTAGCTCGATGAAATAAAAATAAAATAAAATAAAGTAAAAATGGTCATATTTCTATTCCTTCTTATTATTCCAACGTTTTAGAATTATATTTAGCATTCATTTGTAAATACTCATTAGGTATTCCTTTAAAAGGTTGGTTTAAGAATATTTTGTGGTCAAAAGGTAAACGAAAGGTGTCTTCATATCAATTTCAAATATTTTGTGGATATCTTATGCCCTTCTATGTATATAATTTTGATCTTAGTTAAAATAGAAAGAATGTGTTAGTAAATTATGAATGTGTTGAACAATTAAATTGAGGTGCTCATTTAGGTTGTGAATCTTAAAAAATAATATCTCTAATTTATGAAACAATTAAATTGAGGTGCTCATTTAGGTTGTGAATCTTAAAAAATAATATCTCTAATTTATGAAAAATTTCGGCTAAAAAAATTGAATTTTTAAATCATTGAAAATTCATGGAGTATAACATATGAAAGTGTAAAATTTGGTTTACCTCTGAACTTGAAGATGAGTTTGTTTTGGCCGTGTCGAGATTTACTTTTAACTCTTATGATAAATTTCGGTAAGAAAATTTGAAATCTCAAAAATTCATGGATTACATAATACGAAAATAGGTATGATGTTCATTTGTACTTGAAAATGGATATATTTTCTCGTCAGGACTGGACTATCTGGCTTTATTGATATGTTTTTAACGTACATTTAAAAATAATTTTGATAAGAAAAATTTAAAATCTTGAATTATTAAAAAATTGTGGATTATAGCACAGGGAAATTGATAAAATCAAAATTTACTTGTTTTGAATTCATTTGAACTTGAAAAAGGGTATGTTTGCCCGTTTGGATGTATTGGCTCTATTGCTAATGTCTTAACAATTGCCTATGAAAAATTTTGATAAAAATAATTGAAATTTCAAAAAAAATTATGCATGATAACACACATAAATTGATAGAATTTTATTTTTTCTATTTTGAAGTTCGTTTGTATTTGAAAATGGTCCCGTTTGTGCATCGAGATCAACTGATCCCATTCTTAAGTCTTAATGACGTGCATGAAAAATTTCGATAAAAGAAATTCAAATTTTTGAATCACAAAAAATTCATGGACTATATAATACTTAAAAACCGATAAAACTTGAATTTATCTTTTTCTAGTACTCAAAAATAGATAAAATTTGAGTTTATCTATTTCGAGGATCTTTAGCTCTATCGCTTAAGTTTTAATAGACGTCTATGAAAAATTTCGACAAAAAAATTTAAAATTCAAAATCACAAAAAATTAATGGAGATAGCACATGAAAATTGCTAAAATATGATTTTACCTGCTTTGAGGGCCATTGAACTTGAAAATAGGCTCATTTGCTCGTCGGGATCAACGAACTACATTGTTAAGATATTAACGGATGTTCAAGAAAAATTTCCGTAAAAAAAACTAAATCATAAATCACAAAAAAATTATGGACTATAGCACAAGAAAGTCGGTAAAATCTAGGATTACCTGCATCAGGGCTCGTTTGAACTTGAAAATGAGTATGTTTGCCCGTCGGATCAATTGACTCCATTGCTTAATTAGGTCTTAACAGACGTTCATAATAAATTTGGCCAAAATTAATCTAGAATCTCGAATCACCAAAAATAAATGGACTATAGCTTATGAAAAAAATCGATAAAATTTGATTTTACTTGCTTTGGAGCTTGTTTGAACTTGAAAATGAGTCCAATTGCCGTCAGGACCAATTAACTCCATTTCTATGGTCTTTAGGAATGTCCATGTAAAATTTTGGGGAAAAAAAATCAAGAACCCAGAATCACCAAAAATCCTTGGACTAGCACACTAAAGTCGGTACAATCTGGGTTTACGTGTTTGGGGCTCGTTTGAACGTAAAAATGGATTTGTTTGCCTGTTGAGACCAACTGAATCAATTGCTTAGGTCTTAAAGATATCCATGAAAAATTACTGCCAAATAAATCTGAAATCCTGAATCTCCAAAATTCATGGAGTATAGCAAACGAAAGTCAGTAAAATCTGATATTACCTGCTTTGGAGCTCAATAGAACTTGAAGATGGATATGTTTTCCCGTCGTGATGAAATGAATCTATTTGTAAGGTCTTAATAGATATCTAAGTAAAATTTTTGCCAAAAAAAATCTGGAATCTTGAATTATTAAAGATCCATGGATTAGCACATCAAAATCGATAAGATCTAGGTTTACCTGTTTTGAGTCTCGCTTGAACTTGAAAAGAAGCATGTTTACTCGCCGTGAACAACTGACACCATTGCTAAGGTCTTAACGGAAGTTCATTAAAAATCTCGACCAAAAAATATGAAATCTCGAATTACAAAAAATTCATGGATTATAGCATACAAAAATTGGTAAAATCTGATTTTACTTGTTTAGGGGCTTGTTTGAATTAGAAAATGGGCACGTTTGCATGTCAAAACCAATTAGCTTAATTGCTAAGGTCTTAACGGGTGTCCATGTAAAATTTCAACCTAAAAGATTTGGAATTCTGAATCACCAAAATCCATGAATTATGCACACGAAAATCGATAAATTCTGAATTTATCTACTTCACAATTGAAAAACCCATGGTCTAGCTAGCACACATGAAAAATTGAGTAAATCGCCTAATTCCTTTAAAATGAATTTTAAAAGCTTAAAATATACACATTATTTATCCTTTTTGTGCATTCTATCTCTTCAAATCTTTGATACTTAGAGTAATACACTCTAAAAATATGAATTAGTAGTCGAAAAGTGTTGAGCAAAGTGCATTATATTTTTTTTATTTTTTTGTTAATTTTCATATTAAAATAGGTATACCAAGTTATCTACTTTTTGAATCACATTCTATGATTCTAAACTCTTATCTTTAAAATTTATCAACTTATAACTTATAGAAATATGTTAGATAAGTCATATCATAATTGTCTCAATAAAAGAATGTTTTTAAGTATTGAATTGATAAAATCTTACTTAAAAATAATAATGAAAAAAAATATATTTAAATTAATCATTTATATGAAAAATATTAAGTAGTAATTTACATCTAGAAATTTTAAAAAATAAATAAATATGGATAAAATTTATATAGATTTTAGGAGGGATTATTGATTATTTATTTTTAAATAATTTGTCAGTGTTCTTTTACACGATTATATGTCATTTTTCTTTTATACGTCCGATGAGAAAACACTAGTTAGGAGGGATTGTTGCTTATTTTATTTTTTTATATATGTCTTAAGATATAATATCTATTTATTAAACATTCACACGATTGACAGTGTTTCATGTTTGTAGATTGTAATCTTCAAGAACAATTAATATTATAAGGATAAATAAATAAATAATTATTATTTGTCTTAATTGAATTTTTTAGAGGAACGATAATTTAAGACAAACTCATCATACAAATCACGATAGATAATTTTATTACACTAAATTGAGCGGAACACACCAAGCAATAAAGATAGAACATTAATGAACATCAATACTATGATGTCCAAATAATAGCAATGCTTAATATGAGTTTTCTCCTACCCAATTTCAACTACTTAAAATGATCGATCACTGAACTTGCTTATGCTACCCTTTGATCGAGCGTTATTTCGTAATAAATCTTTATTCAAGTAGGACAAAATCTTAAAATGTCTACTCATCAAAAATGAAAGACAATACATCTTTGTCACATCCAAACATGTCCATGTATTCTTTCTTCAAATCTACTTGAAGAACAATTCCACTCCCACATTGTGTATCATACAACCAAAACATATCACTACGTCTCAATCCAAAACTTAGCAAACAAGGTTTTCCCCAACCAAAATCAGCTTCATTAATAGGAAACCTACATAAACTTGATGCCATGCACACATCCACTTGTTCATTTTCTTCCCATTCTTTTATTTCTTCATGAAACTTTGATGCTAGCGAATATATATCGTCACTTGATTTCACAAATGATACGTTGGTTTTTTGTATGACGTCCTTGATCAATAGTAAAATGTCTTTTAACTCCATTCCTGTTTCTCCCGGAATGAATTTGACTGGGACTTCAATAGCAAAATTCCCAAAGGAGTTTTCATATCTTGGAAAGTCAATTTTACCACGTAAATTCACAGGGACGCTCAATAAACAAGGTCTCAAACGTCCATTACTCTTACATCGATAAACATTGATCAGAGCCCTCCATAGAAAAGCAATCACCAATTCAACTCGTGATGGTCTGATATGAACCACTCCAACATGTTCCCTAAGTTTTGATATCCCGGATTCATTTATGACAAACCTCCTCGCTACCATTTCAGGAAAATCATGACAATGATCATCTCTAGGACACTCGACTCTTTTTAACAAATGGTTATCACTTGTTGGTGGAAAAATGGTACCAAAATCATCAAAAGTGAAGCAATTGATCTTATTAATTCCCATTTTACTCACTTTAGACCACTCGTAAACAAATTTCAATGCTGTGAATCCATCAATAACCGCGTGTTCAGCGCTCACAGATAAAGCTAGCCCCTTACCACAAGCAAACTCGGTCACTTGCACTACAACTAGTGGAGTGAGAGACAAATTAGATACACTACGATCGATTTAGGGCAAAAATTCAATACTAGGTCAATATCTTTTTGTGCATCCTTGATAAAATCACAAAATTGAGAATCAACTTTTGCCTTAATAAACAAAACACCTTCATCATGACAATTGATAGATTGAGCATCACATGCAAATCTACCTGATGCTGGATAAACATGACTTAAAAGCTTAGACAATGATTGTTGAAGTTGTTCATGTATAATGGAAATTTTAGTAAATGTGGAATTTTTGATTGGATAGAAAAGAAAGCAAGGGACATGCATTTGGAGAGCAAATTGATCAAAGAAAGATAATTTGTAATTATTGGGGTGATCAACATCATTAACATGATTTGATTTTATGATATTTTTGGAAAGGATTTGAATCTTTGTAAGAGACTTAAGACTCCATATTATTTGATTTTGAGGTGTTTGTTATAATATCTCCAAATTATGCCACTAATATATAGAGCCATACCAATTACCATGCCTCGAGATTGGATTTTACACATTTAGTGCATTTAGCCATAAACCATTTGTATTTTTAGAATGATTTGTTGCAATATGTTCATAGTTATTCATTATCTATATGATATATTAAAAAATTATAAGTAATATGATCAAATTTTCCTTTAAATATGATCAATTGGTTGTTTTTCTTTTATGTTATATGGATATATAGCAAAGTTAATTATATATAAACAATCAATTTTCTAGTATATATTATATATATATTTATTAGATAGAGAAGTTACTATTACACATGTCCAGCCACGTTTTTAAGTGATCGGTTCCCAATATTTATTCTTATTAATACTTTTTCTTTTATCAATATTCTTATATCACATAATTTTTTGTACTTTTTTCCCCCCAAATCCCTTCAATTTAAGATCTTTTTGCATGATTGTAGGAGCGATATTTTGTGATTTGAATTCATTAAGTATTTTTTAATTGAATTTTTCCCTTGTTTTTATGCGAGTTATATTTGTATATACATCTATATTTTCATTTTTTTATAGGGTCTCGATTAAAGAATTTGCTTTCCATGAAATTATATTGCTTTTACGTTTTATTTTCCATGGAGAAATTGCAGAATGTTAGACTGTCTATGAAGTAGCATAAGAGTTTTCTTTCAAAATTCGAATAATAAATAGTGTAGAAAGAGTTTTGATGTTTGTCAAATTTTTATTTAATAGAATATTTATATAAGTATATACTTATATTGTACTATCAACGTAAAATACATAATATGCATATTTTGAATTAATATAAATATCTAATACGTATAAATTTTATTCAAATTTTACCCATAACGATAATTGCCGTTACTCGTAACCATGTGCCATATTTAGTAGAATAGTTGTAATAACTTTAAAAGGACGGTAAACCATGTGCCATATATAATAGGAGTTGTATTAAATTGTTGCATAAGTTTTGGCAAATATAGATAATATATTAGTGATGATTATATACTTTTTTGAGTCCACCACCACCCAAGTAGCACATTATAAGAAAAATGACCTTTAGCAAAAGAAAATTTTGTTAATTAAAATTTTAAATTTAGTCATTAAAAAATTATAATGATTGACTAAAAATTGGTTATCATCGATCGTTAAAAACTTTATTGTTAAAGATTTAGCGACTAAATTACATATCCTTGTTACATATTATTTTGTGACCATAATTAATTTGAAATAAAATTCGTCTTTGTTAATAGTCATTTAGTTATTTAAATCTTATATCAAATCAATAAATTTCAATCATTATAATTATTAGCAACTACTCTTTATTAATATTAAAAAAAAATATCCTTCCGTTTTTAAGGAAAAAAAAGACTACGTTTTACTTTTTCTTCCTATTGGTAAACTTTTAACATCTAAAAAATATAATTACTTTTTATCATCTAAAAATAGTACTTAGTTATTTTTCATATGTTATAAAGCACATATAGACATTCGTAAGACATACGGACAATCATTGTTACACTAAAATCTCATAGTCAAATAATTACAAAAAAAAATAAAAAAAATATCACATTTAAAAACAAAACTATTCATTAAATATTATATAATGTACATAAGATGATAATATTATTCAAGGATAAGGTAGAAGGTTTGATTGAAATATATCTATAATCAATAAATGTAATTTACACTCCTTCCACGACAAAAAAGAATCTTATTTAGTTTCCTTTACTTCAAATATTATGATTTGATTATTATGATTTATAATATTTTTTACGTTATTTAATTTATTTAGTACTTTATACTTTATGCTTAAAATTTTTTTATTTAGTTTTCTGTTAATTATTATGATTTAAAGATATTTTTTAATAATATATATTTATCAGCTAACTCAATTTATGTGGCTTTAATATAATTTCGAGAGTCAACCAATTTTTCTTATATAACTTTTTAATTTTATATTGTTAATTATTGTAATTTGATATTATTGTGTAACTTTCAAATATATCACAAGCTGAAAAAGAAAAATAATTTAAAACATAAAAATTATCACGAACTACTAAGTATAGTAATAATAAAGTAGGAGACGTGTGTTTAACGCCCACGTTATATTGTAACGTATGTTACTGTTTGTTGTATGCTTAACGATTCAATTTTTAATTAGTTCTTGACTAATTCTCAATGTACTATATTTTGCATTAAAATTATTTAATATGTGTATTTGGTTGAGATATGTATGATTAGATTTTACATTGATAGAGGAGCTAATTTAATTGTTTACGTTACCAACTTTTTTTGTAGTAAAAAGTATTTTTAATGTTAAATTTAGCATAATTCAATCTGTAATCTTGACAGTTAAGGATTAAGCGAATAGTCAAGAAGTAAGCGAACTTAATGACTCTGTTCACTATCATCCAAATGAAGTCATGTTGTCTGCTAGTATTACATTGTTCTCTTTTTAAGAGCAAGGGTTGAAAAAAATATGGATATAACAAATGAAGGTTTTCATTGAAGATAACTCGAATTTGAGCTCTTATATTGATACATATTTGTGATTATTGTCTTTTTTTCTCTATTTTTTACCATTAAATAACGTTTAGCGTCTTTTATTAAAGATAAAAAATATCAATAGAGACAAGTATAAATAAGGAAGCTAAACCGTACCTTATGAAGTACCTAATATTTACGACCTAATAAGCTATAGAGAACTAAATATTTTCTGATCATTACAGAGTTTATAAGATATTTATGTAAATTGCATAATTCTAAAATGTTTTTGTTGCGTATGTTATTTTTTAACAATTTCATCCAATAATAATGCTTATGCAAGACTACGATGTCCAAATAATACATATATAGTAATAGAACTTTATTCAATACCGCAACAAAACATGAAAATACCTACTCACAAGTGAGAGACAATAAATCTCTGTCACATCCAAACATGTCCATGTAGTCTTTTTTCAAATCTACTTGAACAATAATTCCACTCCCACATGGTGTATCATACAACCAAAACATATCACTACGTCTCAGTCCCAAACTTAGCAAACAAGGTTTACACCCATTCTTGTATTTCTTTATGAAACTTGGATGCTAGGGTATATATGTCATCACTTGATTTCGTAAATGAAACGTTGGTTTTTTGTATAACGTCCTTGATCAATAGTAAAATGTCTTTTATCTCCATTCTTGTTTCTCCCGGTATGAATTTGACTGGAACTTCAATAGCAAAATTCCCAAAGGAGTTTTCATATTTTGGAAAGTCAATTTTACTACGTAAATTTACAGGGATGCTCAATAAACAGGATCTCAAATGTCCATTATTTTTACGTCGATAAACATTGATTAGAACTCTCCATAAAAAAGCAATCACCAACTCAACTCGTGATGGTCTGAAATAAATCACTCCAACATTTTCCCTAAGTTTTGATATCACAGATTGATTTATGACAAACCTCCTCGCTACCATTTCAGGAAAATCATGATTATGATCATCTCTAGGAGACTTGACTCTTTTTAACAAATGACTATCACTTGTTGGTGGGAAAATAATACCAAAATCATCAAAAGTGAAGCAATTGATCTTATTAATTCCCATTTTACACACTTTAGACCACTCGTAAACAAATTTCAACGCTGTGAATCCATCAATAACCGCGTGTTCAGAGCTCACACATAAAGCTAGCCCCTTACCACAAGCAAACTCCGTCACTTGCACTACAACTAGTGGTGTGATAGACAAATTCGAATCGTTACGATCGATTTTAGGGCAAAAATTCAATGCTAGGTCGATATCTTTTTGTGCATCCTTGAGGAAATCACAAAATTGAGAATCAACTTTTGCCTTTATATACAAAACACCTTCATCATGACAATTGATAGATTGACCATCGCATGCAAATCTGCCTGATGCTGGATAAACATGACTTAAAAGCTTAGACAATGATTGTTGAAATTGTTCATGTATTATAGGAATTTTAGTAAATGTGGAATTTTTGAGTGGATAAAAAAGAACACAAGGGACATGCATTTGGAGAGCAAATTGATCAAAGAATGATAATTTGTAAATTTTGGGGTGATCAACATTATTATCATGATTTGATTTTATGATATTTTTGGAAAGGATTTGAATCTTTGTAAGAACCTTAGACTCCATTTTTCTATTTTGATTTGAAGGTGTTGTCAATAATAACTCCAAATCATGCCATCAATATATAGCCTTCATGTCTCGATCCATTTCTCATAACATTTTAAAAAGAAATTAATGGAGGCTAAAATCGACCTTAATAACACAGTCAATATAATTTCATAAATAAAATATAAAAACAAAGTAAAATATATCTATGTATTATATTTACATCATAAAAATTAAAAAGTTATTTTCGACACACCCTTAATTAGGGTAAGATCTTCCATATCGTCTGAAAAAAAGGGGGATATGAACTAAAATTTTCTTTTCTAACTACTTAAACTAAAAACATATAAGATCTTTAACATTTTGGACTTTGAAAAGGATCAAAATAATTTTTGAATTATACGATATAAATTAATTATATTTTTCGTTATATTTTAAAATCAAAAATATCTTTTTAACATTAGCTTAAGAGACCTTAAAAATTAACACTAATATAGTAAGCAACATAACAATAATTTCGATACCTAAGCTTATGAACTAGAATATCAACCAAATTTTAATTCAAATATTAATTTTTTTTTGTAGACTCGACACATTAAAATGAAGAGACAAACTTGTCACCATTAAACGTGTCCATTTCTCCCTTTCTCTACAAAACAAACCTATTTCCAATATTCACATAATTTATTTAATGTCTATATATATATATAAAATAAAAAAAGGTTGGATGCATTTAATATCTTTATATCGCTGACATACTGCTCTTCATGTCTCTATATTTAAAAAAAAAAAAAAGGTGATGGTGGAATTTATGGTACGTAACGTTTCATTATCATCGTTATCAGAACTCTTGAGCGTATTTATAATCTCTTTAAAATAATTGTAAAAGTTTTTATCTTAAAATATAAATAATATATTTGCATAATAAGATATTCAAATAAGTTTTCAAGACCTGATATTACTAATCACAAATTGTATAATAAAATGTTTATATCAATAATAATTTTGTTAATATGTGTATTAAATTAAATAATAATAAATAAAATTAAACGGAGTGAGTAAAAAAATAAAGAAAGAGCGAGTAGTGACCAAATAGGAAAGTAACAGACACGTGTATCGAATTTCATACACGTGTGTTGAATTGCATAAGCGGCGTTTTAGCATTAATTACTATTTTATTGATTTTTAAAGATTAATATTAAATATCATTTAGTAGATAGAGTTTGTTTTGTAAAAAATAGTCGGTCAATTTCTTTTCAGGTGTGTTAAAAAAGAGTTTAAAATGTGATTAATAAAAGTGAACGAAGTTTTTTATTTAACACAATAATGAAGAAATTTTTTTAATAAATTAGTTAATTTTACAATTAAAAAGTCATATTGATTATAAAGTAAAAAAAAGATTAAATTAATTTTATTCTGACTTAATTATTGATTAAATAATATAAAATAATTTTTTTAATAAAATATTTATCTAATATAAAACGAAAAGAATACATAAGGGAGAAAGTTAAACAAAACTAATTCATCAATACCTCCCTTCTTTCCAATAATAGAAGTCATGAGACGCACGTCACATTTAATACTATTTAATACTTTTAGTTTCATTTTATATTTCATAGTTTAATTAAAAATAATGGAACTTTACTGTTTTATTTTTATTTTATTTTTTTGATAAAAGATGATTACATTTTTAAAATTAATTAATTATTTTATTAAAAGTATAATATGTAAAATATAATAATGTATACATAAATTCTACAACATGATAAGTATTGTAGTTTAAGTATTTATAAAAAAAATGAAATATAAAATGCAACGTAGAGAGTAATAATTTACTACTATTATAGACTTATTTAATAGAGTAACTTTCACATTTAGCAAATAAAAAATTTATATTTGTATGTTATAGCAAAGTTTGCATATTTACGCTTTATAGCAAACATAAATATGTATACTTCGCTATGCATATACAAAGCAATCAATTGTATAATTCGCTATACATATACAAAAGAAAGCATTGTATACTAATCAATTGTATAATTTGTGTATATATAAAACAAGAAAGAGAGAAAGACAAAAGAAAATTGGGCAGAAGAATATTATTGTATAACTACAAATGTATAGAACGAAAATATATGTATTTGCATGTGTATATGCAATTTTATCTCGTTTTACACAAATAGAAATGCAATTTATACATTTCGTTTCTGTTTGTACAAGCGATTGAGACGAGGTGGTGAGCGAGATCTGGGAAGAGGGGAGAAAGGCGAACGAATATATATATATATATATATATATATATATATATATATATATATAT
>NC_028643.1:3492885-3502708 GCF_001406875.1 Solanum pennellii
TATATATATATATATATATATATATATATATATAATTTTTTCTCGCTTTATACGAACAGAAACACATTATATACACTTGTGTTTGTATGAAAGTAAGAGAGAGACCGAGCCAGAGATGGAGCGAGAGAGGGAAAGCGGTGAACCAGAGTTTAACGGAGAGAGCTGCTGAAAAACAGTTTGCTAAAGGCACAATTAAATCAACGTATGGTTATAACATTTAATTTGATTTATTAGTTAGCCATTATATATGATTTCCCATTTAATATTATCACCATCCACTTTTAATTGTCAGAGTTTCTATTTTTAGAATTAAAATATAAGACTTTGACTACTCCCTCCCTCCACAATTGTTTGACAAATATACCAAAAAGAGAAAATTGTATATAATGGTAAACTAATAAATCAAATTAATTGCTATAACTACCCTTTGATTTAACTGTGTCCCGTAGCAAACTGTTTGTCAGTCACCTCTCTCCCTCAAACTCTCGCTTGTCACTTTTCTCTCTCGCTCCATCTCTCGCTCGCTTCCACTCATTTTTTATATAAACACAAGTGTATAAAATCTGTTTCCATTTGTATAAAGCAAAGGAAATTGTATAAATATATGTATTTTGTTCCACTCTCTCTCCTCTTCCATATCTCACTCACCACCCTCGCCTCTCTCGCTTATACAAACAAAAGCGAAATGTATAAATTGTGTTTTTGTTTGTATAAAGCGAGAGAAAGTGTATATACACATGCAAATACATATATTTTCGTCCTATACACTTATAATTATACAATAAAAATACTCCTCTGCCCAGTTTCTTTGCCTTTCTCTCTTTCTCGTTTTATACAAATTCAAATTGTATATAATTTCTCTCTTTCTCGTTTTATAAAATTCGTTTCAATTGTATATTCCATGCCCAAGTCTCTTTTGCCTTTTTCTCTTGCTCATTTTATACAAATTTAAATTGTATATAATCGTTCTATACACTTATAATTATACAATTCGTTTTATACACTTCGTTTTTATACAATTCTCTGCCCAAATATCTTTCTCTTTCTCGTTTTATAAACTTCGTTTCAATTGCATATGTATATTGAATTATACATTTATATGTTTGCTATGGAGTGCAATTATGCAAACTTTGCAATATCATACAAATATAAATTGTATGTTTGCTATATGTGAAAGTTGTCCTACTAAAAATAGATGTCGAAGATTAATTGTCAATTTAAACAATCAAAAAATATTTAGTTACTTTTTTTTCAATTTTACTCTTAATAATAGCGTAGTTCAATTGAAAAATTATGTAAAATTTTGGTATTCTTGATATGGTAGGGCTATCTTAGTCAAATTACACTTGTATTAAATTTTCCTTTAGAGATGTGCATGACCTTACTGTGACAAACAATTGTAAACGAAGAGAGCAATATTTTATGATGTACTTTTTCAACACAATAATATGTAAGAATATATAATTTATAATACTTTTATATAACCTTTAATATCAAAACTTTATTTTATTTAAAATATTAAATTAATATTCTAATTTATTTATTTAAAATATCAAAATTAGTATGCTCTAATTTTAAATATAATATAAATAAAAAATAAGCAATTAAAGCGGAACAATACAAGCAATATTTTATGATATTCTTGGAAAGGACATGACCCTGATCTTTGTAAGAGCCTTGACTCCATTACTTAATGTTTGCTATGATAACACCAAGATTGGATCCATATGCATTTATTTTAAAATATATAGTTCATTTGTTCGATAAACGGTACTCCCCTTCGTGTCTTTTTATATACACTCCTTTCGTCTGATATTATTTATTATAAATTTTATTTTTAAAATTAAATTATAAAAATTTTAATCAACATTTTATGATATATTTTTTATTGTATTTATATACAAAAAATTATAATTTATAATATTTTTTATATAGTTTTAGAATATCTAATTTTTTATTTAAAATACAAATTAATATGATTCAATTTATCTTTAAAAATTAATTAAATTAACGTTCGATAAACGCAAAATGATATATATTTCTAGACGAAGGAAGTACTATTTTTTTAATAAATAATTGATTAATAATGAATATTTGTTATTTTATAAAATTAGTACATAAATTATCACATTTTTTATTATTCTTGTGATCTATTAATCTTAAGAATATATACTTGATCAACTTAGAAAAGCTAAATAAATAATTTATGTTTATCAATTAAATTAATTAATCAAAATAAATTAATTAATATTTATTAATTAAAAACTTGAATTTCAATAAAATTAAATAAAAATATAAAAATAAAAGTATATATGATTTCTCAATATAAATATAAAGTAAAAATATTAAAAAAACTAAGGAATATTTGAACAAATTTCAGAGTGAAATGAGAGTGATACACAACAAATAAAGGAAGTATAGTAAAGTAACTCAGAGCACAAAAAACATCGATGAAAGTTGAAATTGAAAAAAAGAAACGTGGGAATGCTCAAATATCAATTAGTTCTCTTCTATCTTAATCCATGATTTCTTAAATTTTGTATTGTAATTAGCAAATATTTATTACTTTTTGAAAATAACTATTATTCTATTTGTTTATATTTTTTTATATTTGTCCCTATTTATTTGACTATTTTGACAAATTAAGAAAGAAAAATAATACTTTTCTAATGTATTTTTATTTAATTCTAAAAAATTTTTAGTACTACTAAATTGTAATGCATATTTTTTGGAATCAGAAAATATATTTATTATATTTAGGAGTTACATAATCTTTTAAGTTAAGGTTAAAATTTTAATTAATCTATGATAATCATTGGTATCTTAATATTGTATCACTTCTAAAATGGATAATTAAATAGGTACAGAGAGAGTACTAACCAATATAACAATTGAAGTAGTAAGTACTCCTTTATTTTTAATCAAATAGTTTTGATTTTAAGTTTTTTCTTGATACAAACACACTTTTGTTAGAAAATATTTTACCTTCTTACCCCTAACATTGAATCCATTTAATACATTATTAAAAATAACAAAAAAGCTAACAGCAGCATGTTCAATATAATTTCATAAGCGAGGCACCAAAAAAATAGAATATAGGCATATCTTGCCTTATTAGCATCTACACCATTCAACTAAAAGAATAGAAAAGTAGTTTAGAAAACAAAAATTAAAGTACTCACCAACTAATTAAGCACATCCTTGTAGAGAAATGGAGGAAGATTACCACAATTTGCCTTCTTTTAATTCTGAGGATGATATGCAAAGTATTGATGGACTTAAAACTTTCTTCCATGAATTCTACATTGAATCAAAGAAGTTATGGAGTCTTGCTTCTCCAGCAATTTCAACTTCAATATGTCAATATTCAATTGCTCAAATCACACAACTCTTTGCTGGCCATCTTGGAGTCTTACAACTTGCTGCTGTTTCTGTAGAAAACTCTGTGATTGCTGGACTATGTTATGGTGCTTTGGTAATTTATCGAGTTCTTTGTCTTAATTTATGTGTTTTACTTTGTCTTTTTAATCTGTTTGTTTCATAAGGAGTGTTTCTTTTCGTATTTAATGAGTTTTTTTTCCCTTCATTTCAATTTAAGTGTTTTAATTTTATTTCTCTTTTTAATCTTATTTATCTCATAATGAGTTTTTTTTTTTTTTGGTATTTAGTGAGTTTTATGGTGCTTTTATAATTTGTTACTTTTTTTATTTCAATTTAATTGTGTTATCTTCCTTTATAATTTGTTTGTCTCATAAGGAGTGTACTTTTGTATTTAGCGAGTTCTTTTTTTTTGTAATCTATTCTTGTGAATCACTTGATCCCTTTCATTACGAAACATAACTATAGTTTACATATGTATGAAATATAGCTACAGTTATTACATCAGGAGGAGGGGATGTATTAGATTAGTTGTATTAGCATAGTGAGGAACCAAACAGGGGAGGAGCTATCCTAGTTCAAGGGGTGTTAAAAGTTGACATTCTTTTTGTCCAAAAATTTATTTTATTTGTATTAATTTTTTTAAGATATGTTTAAAAAAATGACTTTTTTATTGTTTAGCAACTCTTTAATTTTAATTGTTTCAATTTATTTGATCTATCTTTTTTTGGTATATTTAAAAAAGAATAATCATTTTATTTTTTAATAGCTCTTTAATTTCAACTTATCACATGACATGTTTAAGACTATTAAACTAAATACTAGTATTTTGATACATTTGACACATTTTTAATTTTAAACCACAATTTCAAAACTCTTAATTACTTCCTTAAACTCTATGTCAAATAATAGAACATGGGGAATATTATATTGACAGGTCAAAGTTTGATTTTTTTTATCAGTCTTAGTATCTCTTAGCAGAAGTTGAAGATCTGTGCAGATGTTAATTAAAGGGCATAATACATATATTGAATCCTAAACTTAGTTTCAAATTTTAAATTTGACCTCCAACTTTCATAATGCACAAATAGACACTTTAACTATTCAACTTTTAAATAAATAAACACATGAGTCCTATATGACAAAATACACGTAGGACATCATGTAGGACAAAAAACGACATGTAGGACATTTGTGTCTATTTGCTCAACTTTATACAAATTCAAGTGTCTACTTGTGCAATGTAACTTGAAGTCAAGTTAAAAGGCATATTTATGTATTATGCCTAATTCAAGTATTACAAAAGTTTTGTGTTTGATATTAACTAACAACATAATTATAATACTTTGATATTCCTTAATGAAAATTTTAGCTCTCTCTCTGATTGATAGCGAATATCAGTTGAAAATGTGCGGAAATAAGTATATCATCATGTGTGTGTACTATTACAATATATGATGTTTTTGCTATCGTTAGTGTTAAAAAATCTTACGAAAAATATTTGATCTTTTTCGAACAGTTAGGTATGGGAAGTGCATTGGAAACACTTTGCGGACAAGCATATGGAGCCAAACAATTAGACATGTTAGGTGTCTATTTGCAAAGATCTTTGATTATACTCAACACAGCAGCATTAGCCTTAATGTTTCTCTACTTATTTGCAACTCAAATTCTACTATTCATTGGCCAGCCTATGGACATAGCAAAATGGGCTGGTAAATTTTCTATTTGGATGATACCTCAACTATTTGCCTATGCAATGAACTTTCCTATTCAAAAATTCCTTCAAGCCCAAAGCAAGATGATGGTTATGGCCATTATAGCCGCGATCGCGCTAGTTGGCCATACCTTGTTGAGTTGGTTGTTCATGATGAAAATGGATTTGGGGCTAGTGGCTGGAGCTGTAGTGCTAAATGGTTCATGGTGGTTCATGGTACTTGCCCAATTTGTTTACATTTTATGTGGGACTTGTGGTGAAGCTTGGTCTGGATTTACTTTCAAGGCATTTGAAAATCTTTGGGGATTTGTTAGGTTGTCTCTTGCATCTGGGGTCATGATCTGGTGAGTCTTTCTATCAATTTTTATGACATGGCGTCTTGAAATATTTTTCGTGTTTCACACTTTTTTTAGAGTTAAAATATATAAATTTTAACCAATATTTTAATTAAGATACACATTCTATTGATTTTCTGAGTTTATATAACGTCTTTCGTAATCAGTCTTAAAAAAATGATATAGTTTTATTTTTAATAATAATTTAACTTTAATAAAATACTTCGTCTATTTTTATTTACCTATCGTCCTTGCTAAAAGTTTGCATGCAATTACTCGCTATTAATTAGTAACTAATATTAATTCTTTTAAGAAATTGTTAATTGTGTAGCTTAGAGTACTGGTACTTCATGGCTTTGATTATCTCTGCTGGATATGTGAAGGATGCAAAAATTGCTGTTGACGCAGTCTCCATATGGTGAGTTTACACTGATATGAAATTATAATTTTATATCACACGTTCAAACGCAGGTTTAGACGCCACAATGCCTAACATTAATGGATGTGGCATTAATAAAAAAAAAATTGTTAAAAAAAAAAGAAGTTAAATGGACAATTTAATATACAAAACATCTGTTGACAAATTGTATATAAATAAGTTATGGTTCAATCATGATTTGGTGAGATGTATTTTCACTTTAATTTATACTTTTTAAGATTAAGATGTGCTTGGTGTGAAAATATATGTCATTTTCGGGCACCAAACACAAAAAAGTAAGGAAACTTTCACATATAGCTGCTTAAAATAATAAATTACTCTCTATAGCTATAGTTTGATAATTACAGTTTGTAGCTACATGTTATATGGAGGAGAGAGGCAAGCAGACTGGGTGAGAGGCGAGAGAGAGAGGGGAAAAGAGTGGGAGAAAGGTGAATTGTATATGTATATTGGTTAGATAATTGTATATTATACATATGTATTTGTATATATGGAAAGAGAGATTGAAAGAGGGAGGAGAGAGGCGAGCGAGACCGGGAGAGGAAGGAGAGAGGCGAGCGAGATTGAGATAGAGGAGAGAGACGAGCGAGATCAAGAGAGGAGGGAGAGAAGCGAGCGAGAGAGTGTGAGAGAGGTGAATTGTATATGTATATAATTGTATATTATACATTTACATTTGTATATAGGGCAAGCGAGATTGGAAGAGGAAGGAGAGTGGCGAGCGAGAGAGGGACAGAGGTGAATTGTTAATATATATAGGTTAAACAATTGTATATTATACATATGTATTTGTTATATTCTGGAGAATTATACATAGACAAACATGACTAATTACACAAACTCGAAGTCAATTCACGTAATTAATGTATAATGTTAGTCGCGAGTGGTAATTGTAGCAAACTATAGGTATGATAAGTAATTAAATAGTATAAGTTTATTTTGTTGCGTAATTTTTCAAAAAATGATATCTCAAGTCTATTAAAGGAAGTATAACTCTTTTATTATATTTTTTATTTGTTTCGATATTTTGCAGCACCAGCATAGTTGGATGGACGTTCATGTTGTGCATCGGTTTTAATGCAGCAATAAGGTTTGTTTGTGTAACATTTTTTTATTTTTTAATATTCAAGTAACGTAAAATTTGATTAACATATAAAATATATTTTGATCAAGTTGATACGAGAGGAATAATAATTTAAATAGGCTTTTTATTGAATATATAAATTTTTATTTTAGAATATCACTACTTAATACTTACTCCTCCTATTTATATTTATGCATCATTCTTCCTATTTTAGTCTTGAAAATTACTTTTTAGCTTTGGAAATTTGTTTTGATCAACATAGAAAAACGAAATGATTAATTCACATTCATTGGTCTATGTAATTAATCAAATAAATTGATTTATGCTCATTTATTGAAAACTTAACTTGAAGAGGTCACTAAATAAGGGTAAAATGATAAATTTACCTCGTTTTTTAAGGAGCGTGAGACCAAAAATGATACTCCCTTTATCCAACAATAGTTGTTTACTATTGACTTGACACCGCTTAAGAAACTATAAATAGAAGAACAATTTTACTATATCACCATTTGAATATATTAAATACAATGTCTTAAAAAATGTATTAGGAAAATGACTATAATTAATGGTAAGGGTAAGTTAGGAAGTAAGTGTAAAATATTCATTGATTCATTAAGTGGAAAAGTATTGTTAGACATCTAAAAATAATATAGTGGACAACTATTATTGGACAGAAGGAGTAACATACAAATAGAAATGGAGGAAGGACTATATTTTTATTGAAAAATGTGTAGTGACTATTCAACATATATTTTGATTAAATCAGTGGAAAAACAATAATGTTTTCATATGGAGAATTAGAAGTTTCTCTATATTTCAATGAGAACTACATTTCACCAAGTGTTTTTTTAGAGAACTAATTTGATGAGGTAGAGAAATTATATTTCATAGCACAAATTATTCATTGATTTGTGCTAGAAAAAACTTTTGCTTCTAGTAGTGACGATTATGGATGGAATAAAGTAATAAACCTGAATAAAATAAATTTGTTCTTTTTGGTTGCAGTGTAAGGGTGTCAAATGAATTAGGAGCAGGGCACCCCAGAACAGCAAAATTTTCAGTCCTTGTGGTATCAATTACTTCACTTTTAATTGGGACGATACTTACGATAACACTTTTTGTTGCTCGAAGTCGATATCCACCTTTGTTTACGAAAAGTTTTGAAGTTCAGCAAGCTGTGTATGAACTTACTCCTCTATTAGGAACTACAATCATGCTTAATGGTCTTCAACCTACTCTTTCAGGTATATTTTTATCATCTCAAAATACATATCATATTTTATGGGTCAGTTCATTAAAAGGATAAATTGTGCGATTAAATGATATATTTATGTGCGTTGGAGTTGCAATTTAAAATTAAAGTTTGACATAAATAACACCCATCAAAATAATAGCCGATAAATGTATATTGCTTGTATATTAATATCAATAATGGAGCAACAATTACAGGTGTGGCTATTGGAGCAGGTTGGCAAATATATGTAGCTTACATTAACATAGTAAGCTACTATGCATTTGGTATTCCTTTGGGCCTTATTTTTAGCTTTTGCCTCGACATGGGTGTTAAGGTATGGTTATCTATCTCCTTTTCTACAATAACAAAAATATATCTTATATTGGACTAACAAAAATGGATATTTATTTTTCGAAAACCTAAAGTACAAACTAATTTCTCTTTCTTTGCTCGTTCAGTATTGACTTAACATAAAGAGCAATAAATAGAATGTCACTTCCGTTATAATAAATTCAAACAGTGAGAAATGACTATAATTAATAATGAAGATATATTAGGAACTAAATGATAAAGAGAAAATGGTTTAAAGCCTCTCCAATCTATACCTGAAATCTCAACTACACAGTTCAATTTTATTGTTATCCTATCATCACTCTAAACATTTTATTTGTCTATTTACTACATACTTGAGTGCTCACCTGTCATAGGAGGTGAGAACACCTCCTCTAGGTGCGTGAGAAGAAGCAATAGCCTTATGTTTTGACCGAAAAAAATGTACTCCAATAGTCATCTTCCCCAAGTTAAATAAATCACTTTTCCTTCTTCCCCACTATTAACCCTTGTTCCTTTTTTAAAAATTTCACGTTTTTCTTTCAATTTAAGGTAGGTTTTAGTTGTTTATGTTCATTTCGACTTTATATCTTGAAGTTAGGATCTGTAATCTGCTCTAATTTCTTATTTAGGGTCTCTACTTTGAATTTTAAATTTTTTCGAAATTCGTTAAAAATATCAAATGAAAACTTGAATAAGTTTTGTATGGATGAACATACACAAAAATGCTTCAAAACAAATGGAGAAAAGATGAAAAGGAGATGAAAGTAATTTCTTTGGGCTTCTTACGTTTTTAGGAGGGAAATGGCGAAAACACAAGAATTGGGGGTTCAAGAGGTAGGGACTCGCACGTGCAAATACGTGAGACAATTTATTTGGTTTATGTGGACTAGAAAACACTCAAGTGTGTGGTAAATAGGCAAATAATATGTTCAGGGGTCTGATAGGATACTCGTGAAATTAGAGTGTGTAGTTGAGATTTTGAATATAGATTTTGGGCGGAGTGAAGGAAGGAGTACTAATCCTAAAATAATAGGACTAGGATTAAGGAGTACTAATCCTAATAGGACTAGGATTAGTACACAGTAAATACTAATATTATTTTATACTATTTATTTAATACTATCTGTTATTATCCCCCCTCAAGCTGAGCTGAGCGGAAGCGAACGGAAGCTTGGAACTGAGGTAATCGTGCTGTCGGCTCGGGAGAGGCTTGGTGAGAATATCAGCCGGTTCTTCTTCAGTGGGTACATACTGCACAGTCATGGTGCCGGCCTGAACTTCATCGCGAACAAAGAGACAATCG
>NC_028643.1:3507925-3510913 GCF_001406875.1 Solanum pennellii
GTTTGGGGGACTTTAGACTATTTTCTCAATGATAAATTATTTCTTGATTTTTTAAATTGGACTAGAAAAAAATGAATATCTATTTTTGAAACAGTAGATAGAGGATGTATTTCATAAAGGATAAATGGAATTTAAAAATCATATTATCCCTAATTATAGAAAGATAATACTCCATCCATTTCCTTGACGGAGGGTGGGAAACTTTTGAATTAAGTGGACAGAGGCAGTAAAGGTAAAAGAGAATTTTAAAATTAAGTGGACAAAGACATTTTTTGTCATTTGATGATTCAACCCATCAGACTCTACAGATTTCTAGTATACAAGTAAATAAAGCAAAACTTCCACCACAAAGAAAGATGAGTAGAAGCTACCAGAAAATATCATTAATTAGACATCACAAAATTCCCGTAATCAGACTATGCCAAGTCACATAAAAAAAGTAATACCAGTATAAACGTGTAATAGGCATCATAGGTTGATTCAAACCTATCACATAATACATAATTATCTATCACATAGGCGGTTCATTACATTATTGTGTTGTCGGGTCAAATTTATTAGAGAAGTCGTATATTTATTTTTTATTGGTTAAACCGAAAATCAAGCCATTAAGAACCAAAATCGATAAACCGAAAACATATAAAAGGTCTCTTTTGGTTTGGTTATTTGTTTAAAGTATTTAAAAATCAAAAATCGCAATAAATCGAATCGATAATATATAAAATCGAACCGAATTGAACGATGCGCACCCCTAGTTGAGCACCCATAGCCATAAAATTCTGAATCCGCCACTGACTACAGCGCACCGACATAGAGGGAAGCCTCCCACTATGGTGGTCTGACATCAGCCCGACTCAAAAATCAATTTGTGCTAAAGTATTTTTAAAAGTGCACTACATTTCCAGAACTTTGAGACTCCACATGAGATGCCCTTTAGAAATGACTGATCGGATCGATACATTTTTAGAGTGTAATATACCTCTTAAGAAAAGCAATCCACAATATTAATTAATGGATAATTTTCTATAATTTTTATGTCCATAATTACTTGTCCATCTTTGAATTGATACACCTATGAAAAAAACAACGATTGAACATATGAGTTTATCATTTTACCTCTAATAATTACGAAATAGATGAATTAAAACATAATATTTTCTTGAAATTCTACCTTTTTTAAATTAATTAATTGAAAGGTATAATAGGTAAAAAATTATACTTACTTAATCAGTCATAATGAACAAATAATTAAAGATAACTAAAACCTCTTTAAAAACTAGATATGAAGTTGAAAAGGTCATTAAAGAAAATGTAATTTTGGAAAGAAACAATTAATATATTTTTAAATTTTTAAAAATTCATTCATATTTAGAACATAGAGAAATGTTTGAAATTCATTTATTTTGGATCTTAGAGAGTTCTTTCTTTCTTGATTGAGATGGACTAAAAAAGTGTATTACATAAATAGAGGAAACATTATTATATATAATTTCAATAATTTTATGGTTTTTATCTTTTCTTTGGTTTATATTTGTAAATGAATTATAAATGGCAGGGCATGTGGACAGGAATGTTGTTAGGAACCACACTTCAAACTATTATTCTTATTCTCATGATTTCCAAAACTAATTGGAAAAAAGAGGTAATGTCTTGCAAATCCATCGTATACAATAGTAATTTTTTCAAGAAAATAGTTCAATCATTTCAATTATTGTGTGAACCTGTTTGATCATGTTTTTGAAAGATCAAAGTTTTTTTTTCTTTCAAAAAAATAATTATTTTAAAGAGTGAGATGTCTCATCGAGCTTTTGTAAAAAATAAAATAAAATAAGTATTTGGATGAAAATAGTTTATATATTATAAGGACAATGAATCTTATTGTTATCTAAATAATAGGTTACTAGATCATATAGTTATGAAAATTAAGGATATGTTACCGTATTTTAATTAGAAAATAATTTTTTTTACACGGAAAAGAAACAACATATTTATGAGAAAATGCATTTTTTGACTCAAAAGTAATAAAGTAGAAATATTTTTGGATTAAAATATTAACAAAGATTATCTTTTTTTATATAATTTCACATAATTTAAAAATATCTTAAAGCTCTTTACGCCCAAAAAAGTGACTTTACTTCATTTCCCCACTTGTTGCAGGCTTCTGCTGCCGAAGAAAGGGTAAAAGAATGGAGAGGTAGCAAATGATTAAGGGCTTGTTTGGACCTAATTTAAATTAAGTTGAAATTTGTTTGGACAAATGATTTGAAATTATTTCAGTTGTAATTATTTTTTTGATAAATATTAAACTCTTTAATTTATGAAAATTATCAAAAATAATTCAATTCTTGTATGAATTTACCGAATAAGAGCAATCATGTTTCATAAATAAAAGGGAAAATGCACAAGTACTTACCTAGACTATGACCGAAATTTCAGAGACACATTTTAACTAAATTAAGGTCTTATTACCCTCGAACTTATTTTTTTTGTAATTTTGTGTATCTTTTTGGCTTACGTGGTATCCAAATATCTCTCACGTGCCTCAATTATGTGGGGTCACAGAGTGTGCCACGTAAGACAAAAAGGTGTATATAATTACAAAAAAATAAGTTCAGGAGGTAATAGAACCTTAGTTTAGTTAAGGTGTATCTCTAAAATTTTTGTGATAATCTAGAAGGTACTTGTGCATTCTTCCAAATAAAATATCGAAATATCCTAATCATCACATTAATAAATTATACTTCTTTTATAAATAAATGTTTGTGATTACATGTTATAACAAAATCTTAACATAATTTTATAAAAATTTACTGATCCAATCAATCAACAATAATATTAATTAATTATTCATTAATTGTCACGACCCAAAACCGAGCCGCGACTGGCACCCACACTTACCCTCCTATGTGAGCGAACCAACCAATCTAAACCCTAACATTTCAATATAATATCAACAGAAAGTAATGCGGAAGACTTAAACTCATTAAT
>NC_028643.1:3516819-3542453 GCF_001406875.1 Solanum pennellii
AAGTTCAGAGAGTCGATTTCAGTACCCAAATTTCAGAATTCTAAGTATTTTGGAACGAGACCCCCTCGACGGTCCGTCGTGCCCATGACGGTCCGTCGTGGGATCCGTCGTCTCAGCCAGTTTTTCCAGAAATAAAATCTGCTGCTCAAAACGACTAAACAGGTCGTTACATTAATATTATTTTTAAGTTTTCATTTTGCTTTACTTCAACCACGAATGTGGGCTCCTTCTTTCTCCCTATTCTGTTTCTTTCAATCTACTATAATTCTCATTTTTTTCTTTTTATTTCTATTTCTGTCTCACAATTTATTCTTTAATTTCAAAATCTAGTTAACTTTTGAAATTCTTTCAGTGTTCACATGAATTTAATAAATGAAATAACATATATGATTAAAAGTTTATTATTTTTTCCGTCTTAATGTATTTATCTTTCTTTTTTTATTTTTTTTAAAATAGATTGATAACTAATTTAATATTATTTTTCAATTTTGAAATTAAATAATCCATTTATTATATTTTAACTACAAAATATATTAGAGGCAAAACTTTTTTAAAAAAAATATAGTTAATTTTGAAACTCTATCAGCCTCACGTGAGTTTAAATAAATGAAATAACATATATAATTAAAAGTTATTAAGAAAATTATAAATCACATAATTAACAACTGAAAATGTTTTCAAGGTGAAAAATTTGATTCACTTTCTTATTCCATACATGTCATTTATATTAATTCAACAAAACACACCAAGCAATGAAGGTACAACATTATTGAACATCAAATATTAGCATTAAAGCTTTATTTAAGATGTACTCTACTCATCACAAATGAAAGACAATACATCTTTGTCACATCCAAACATGTCCATGTACTCTTTCTTCAGATCTGCTTGAACAATAATTCCACTCCCACATTGTGTATCATACAACCAAAACATATCACTACGTCTCAGTCCCAAACTTAGCAAACAAGGTTTACCCCAACCAAAATCAGCTTCATTAATAGGGAACCTACATAAACTTGATGCCATGCACACATCCACTTGTTCATTTTCTTCCCATTCTTGTATTTCTTTATGAAACTTGGATGCTAGGGTATATATGTCATCACTTGATTTCGCAAATGAAACGTTGGTTTTTTGTATAACGTCCTTGATCAATAGTAAAATGTCTTTTACCTCCATTTTTGTTTCTCCCGGTATGAATTTGATCGGGACTTCAATAGCAAAATTCCCAAAGGAATTTTCGTATCTTGGAAAGTCAATTTTACCACGTAAGTTCACAGGGACGCTCAATAAACAAGGTCTCATACGTCCATTATTTTTACGTTGAAAAATATTGATTAGAGCACTCCATAGAAAAGCAATCACCAACTCAACTCGTGATGGTCTGAAATAAACCAATCCAACATTTTTCTTAAATTTTGATATCACAGATTGATTTATGACAAACCTCCTCGCGACCATTTTAACATGATCATCTCTAGGAGACTCGACTCTTTTTAACAAATGATTATCACTACTTGGTGGGAAAATGGTACCAAAATCATCAAAAGTGAAGCAACTGATCTTATTAATTCCCATTTTACTCACTTTAGACCACTCGTAAACAAATTTTACTGCTCTGAATCCATCAATAACCGCGTGTTCAGTGCTCAGAGATAAAGCTAGCCCCCTACCACAAGCAAACTCCGTCACTTGCACTACAACTAGTGGAGTGATAGACAAATTAGAAACACTACGATCGATTTTAGGGCAAAAATTCAATGCTAGGTCGATATCTTTTTGTGCATCCTTGAGGAAATCACAAAATTGAGAATCAACTTTTGCCTTTATATACAAAACACCTTCATCATGACAATTGATAGATTGAGCATCAGATGAAAATCTACCTGATGCTGGATAAACATGACTTAAAAGCTTGGACAATGATTGTTGAAGTTGTTCATGTATAATGGAAATTTTAGGGGAGGTGGAATATTTGAGTGGATAGAAAAGAACACAAGGGACATGCATTTGGAGAGCAATTTGATCAAAGAAAGATAATTTGTAATTTTTTGGGTGATCAACATTATTATTATTATTATTATTGTTATTATCATGATTTGAAATGGGGAAGGATCTTATGATATCCTTGGAAAGAATGTTAATCTTTGCAAGAGAGGTAGACTCCATTATTTGATTTGAAGGTGTTTGCTATGATATCTTCAAAAATCATGTAACTTATATATAGGGGAGGCGGTTGTTGTGGGTCAGATTTTGGGGTCGAATTTTTGAATGGTCATCGGGCTCTTATCCTAGTTTGAAAGTCAGAATCGAGTCCTAGATTAATTATCGGGGTTGATTTTTGGATCATAAATTAATTTTCTTAAGAATATTTTCTAGTCTCAAGCCAATAATAAATGATATTTTCTGAAAAATATTTTGAGCGACTTTTATATATAACAAACAATAAAATCATATTTGTATGTTATAACTATAGTTTGAATACTGCGCTCCATAGCAAATTTTATGTTGTCATAGAGCTTTTGATATGTATAATTCGCTAGATATATCCGATTTTATACAAATTGTTCAATTTTGTATAAATTTATTTATACATTATAATTTGCATAATAAGATTTTTAGTTGTATAATTATAGCGTATAGGATGAAAATATACATATTTATATTTGTATTTGTATATACACTGTTCTCTCATTTTATACAAACACAAACACGTTTTATACATTTTATATATTTGTATACCAAATGAGTAATTGCATATTGAAAATGACTAAATATATATCGAACCATATGACAAAAAAAATGAAATATTTGCTGCGAATTACAAATGAAATAATTATGGCTATAACAATTAATTTGAACTAATAGTTTGTTATTTCATACAATTTTTTCAAATATTTTTTCATTTATCAACCAAACATTAAAAACTATTTTCCAAAAAAATCTCCTCATCATCAACCAAACATAAGAAAAATAAGTTAGATATTTCTTATTAATTTTTTTATTTATATATCTATATCTATACTTATATATAAGTGCGGATAATCACACAGGTGGAGGTCAACATGCCTGTTTTTCCTGTGTGGTTCCACAGTTACACACACATATATAAAAGTTCCACAACTATTTTTTCTCCATTGTAATTTGATTGTCTTATTTTTTTTTATTTTAAATAAATTTAAAAATCACATAAAAATATTATAAATCATAATAATTGACAATTAAAATTAATATATTTGTGTCACATAAAATGGGACAAAAGAAGTAACATGTATTATTTAATTTGAAAACTACGTAAAACGTATTATAAATCTCAATAATTAACAATATCAATTGACTCTTGAAGTTCTATTTGTGCTACACATATTGAGACAAGGAAGGTAACATATATTATTTAAAAGTTACGTAAAAATTACAATAATTAACAACTTAAAATATTTACAAATCATATTAAAATTTGATTGACTCTCTAAATTTTATCTGTGTCATATAAAGTGAGACAAATATAAGTGTGGATGAGCATATATGTGACGGTCTGCCTGCTTCACCTGTGGTTCCACACTTATAATTTGCCTACTTTTTTTTTCATTTTAATTTGTTTGTCTTATTTTTTTTATTTTTTTGTATATTTAAAAATTGCATAAAAATTCTATAAATCATGATAATTGACTACTAAAATTAATATATTCGTGTCAGATAAAACAAGACAAGAGAAGTAACATATATTATTTAATTTAAAAATTACGTAAAAAATATTATGAATCTAAAAAATTAATAATATATTGACTCTTAAAATTTTATTTATGCTACATATATTGAGATAAGAAAAGTAATATATATTATTTAAAAATTACGTAAAAATTACAACAATTAACAACTTAATTATTGTTGTTACAATAGGTTGTTAAGATAGTTAATGATTGGTTAGTTAGTTATGATAGTTAATTAATCTTGTGAACTAAGCTCAAGCTTCCTGTACATATTATTACTTCACTTGTTAATGAATATATTTCATCTTCAATCTCTCATCTATGTACTAGAAAAAATGGCCCGTGCTAGTATTATTAAAATCAAACTTAGTAATATATTTCTGTCAAAATAACAAATATTAGGATAAAGTTATATATAACATAAACTTATATAGAAAAAATATTATTAGTTGAATTGCACTATATATATTTAAATAAAAGAAATATACATTTATTTATTTTTTGTTACCTTGCTCTTTATTTTCGTAATGTCTTTTTAGTTATTTTCTCTATTTCATATTAACTGAGTTTTCTGGATCTTTTTCATTATTCAAAATAATCGAATTGTCCCATGTTCAAGATATATGTTTGAAATTATTTTCATATTTGCTCTCTTCTTTAATGGAGTCTGATATTTTTCAAAAAGATAAATTGCACAACTTACAAAGTTATATTTATAATATACAAAAGATAATAGTGAAAAGTATGGTTTATATTATGTTCTTGAATTATTATTTTTTAAATAAGTATGTGTTGTCTCACAAATTCAGTTAATACGGAATAAAGAGAGTGTAGAAAAACAATTGAACTATTCTTCAATAAGTGTTCGATCCTTACTGATATGAAGACTCTACTATTTCATTCATTCATTTTCGGCGCAAAGCACTCCAACTAGGAACTCTTCATCGTAGAGAATTCTTCTTTCGGTAATTTCATTTACATCTTCAAAAAATGTGATCGTGACTCATAAAATACACAAACACATTAAATTTTTAACTCATGAATCATAGTAATAAGCCATGAGAAACTTAATTCGAAAAGAAAATTACTAAAAAATTCTACTAATAAAATTTCGGCGTTAGTTAAAAATATTTAGGACCAATTTAGTCCAACCGAAATAAAAATGGGCATTGCTACTTGATCTTTGCTATATTTCAGAGATTATGTGTAACATCTAATAAAATAAAAATATCCTTAATTTTCTCAAATATAATAAATATTGAACAAAATAATACAATATATGGTAGTTCAATATCAATTTTATTAACACTAAACAATACTAATTACCGCAAAATATTAGAGTTGTACACATTTGTTATTAATTTTCTCCACTCGAATATTTTCATGTACAAAAACTGACTAATGGTACCCACATCTTCGATATAGTGTAGGCATTATAATAATATAAGGCCAACAGTGACACTTTGTTCAGGTATAGGTACGAAGCCATTTCGTACTAAGAGGTTCATTCGAATTTTTTTCGATAAATTATAATACTCGGGAATTATGTGGAGAATAGAATATGTTTACATATACTAAAAACCAATTACTTTATGGTCCCATTTTTTTAATAATCACGTGGAGAACAGAACATGTGATCAATAATACTCTGTTGAATTGAGACATATCAACTTTATTAATAAACCTGTCTATAATTGATGGTAGGTAGGAGTGGAAATGATATCGTATGATATGATATTTGAAATTTTTTTATATCGCTATTTTAATTTTTTAAAATGTTGTATTATTAATATATTAATTTAATTTTGATATAATTTAATAAATTAAAATTAAATTTTAATATTCTATGATATGATAAATATATCAACCTCTTAGAGTTGTTCATTTATTTCACTTAGATTTAAGAAAACAAGTGGTCATTAATAGTGGCGGAGCCAGAATTTTCAATAAAGGGATTTAAAATTTGTAATTATAGACACACGAAGTAGTTGAAGGGGGTTTAACATCTACTATACATATAAATATTATTGTAATCATATATAAATATTATAATATTTCGTCGAAGGAGGTTGAGATGAAGTGACTCAACTAAAAATAACTCTTATTAGCCCCTCAATGGAACACTTTTTCTTTCACGTGTTGCTAAATTATTCATTTAACGTAGTAAGAAAAAATAATTAATTATTTTTTCATTTTTACCTTTAGCATAGTTATTGATTCTACAATTTATTTTAAAAAAATTAATATTAAATACAATTCAATAGAGGTAGTTGTAGACAGTAAAATTATATTGAATTCTACATTCCTAGTTAGAATTGAAACTTTTATAAAGTGTATTTAATTTTAGTTAGAATTCTTGACATATTTGGCTGATTTTATATATATATATATATATATCAAAACACACACCAAAGCATGATATAAGGTGTCTAAAATGATATAAATTTAATTTAAATATCTAAGTGAAAATTAGTGTCAATTTTAGGGACTACCACTCGATTAGGGCAAAAAAAAAAAGTGTGACATAAACAGTGACTAAATTAATGAAATTTAATGGCCCCTATTTAATAGATCAATAAATATAGAGGGAAACGTTACCTAAACATCTCTTACCACTAACTTACCGTATGTAACGTTTCTCAATCCAAATACTCATTCAAAGAAAAACACAAAGTAACAAAAGAAGAAAGATTTCATTATAGGAAAAAAAAGAAATCTTAGTTTTGAATCTCCATTTTTCTATGCTTTTTATCCCTTATCCATGGATGAAATGCATTAAAGGTGTGAGACTTTGTTAAACTTAATGGCTAATAAAGTAGCCATTATATGTTGAATATCTATCTATTGCATCTACTTTGATAATCAACAATGAAATTTTACACATTTTTGGTTATCATAACCACATTTTGTTCCCTCTTAAGCAAGGTATATTCATTAACAAATGTTACCAATTCTTATTCTTTTGTTTTGTCTTGTGGAGCTACAAGTAATGCCACAGATGCAGATGGAAGGATTTGGAGTCCAGATTCTACATATTTCCCTTCATCTTCTGGTAATTCAATCACATCTAAAGCTAAATATCAAGACCCTTCATTGATTTCTGATATTCCTTATATGACTGCTAGAATTTTCAAGAATCAAACCACTTATTCCTTCCCTGTTTCTCCGAAATCTCGCCATTGGATTAGACTTCATTTTTATCCTTCTTCCTATGACAATTTCAATTGTTCCAGTTCATTCTTTTCTGTAAATATTGCCGGTTTTACTCTTCTAAACAACTTTAGTGCTTCAATCACAGCACAAGCACTAACACAGGCTTATATCATAAGAGAATTCACTCTTGTACCTCTCCAAACTTCTACACTTAACATAACATTTACCCCTTCTTCCGCGTATAATGACTCATTTGCGTTTATCAATGGGATTGAGATTGTTTCAATGCCTGAAATATTTGAACCCGCGCCTATGGTGGGGTTCTCAGATCAGACTACGGAAACACAAGCTTCTTCTATGCAAACTATGTTCAGGTTAAATGTTGGTGGACAGTATATTCCAGCTAATAATGACTCGGGCTTAGGGAGAATATGGTATGATGACGCGCCATATTTGTTTGGCGCATCTTTTGGTATCACGTCTGCAGCTAATAATAGTATGAAAATTTCATATCCTTCTAATTTGCCTAATTACATTGCTCCAGAGGATGTTTATAGGACAGCACGAACGATGGGGCCAAATGCTGATGTTAATAGGAATTATAATCTGACTTGGATCTTCCAAGTTGATACAAATTTTACTTATCTTGTGAGGTTACATTTCTGTGATTTTCAAATGAAAAGGATGAATCAGAGGGTGTTTAAGGTATTTCTTAATAATCAGACTGCTTTAGAAGAAGCTGATGTGGTTGGGTGGTCTTCTGCTCAAAATGTGCCAGCATACAAGGACTTTGTAATATATCAAACTGGTGATGATGATATGTGGGTAGCTTTACATCCTACTGATGAGACGAAGGCCCAGTTTTATGATGCAATCCTCAATGGATTAGAGATTTTTAAGATCAACGATACAAAGGGGAATTTGGCAGGGCCTAATCCTGTGCCATCACCACCCCTAGCAGCTGCAGACACTGATTCTCAGTCAAAACCAGCATTTGCATCAAACAAAACTAGTAAGAAAGGCATAATAGTTGGTTCGGTGGCAGGAATGACAGCTGGACTTAGTATCGTTGTTGTTGTACTTGCTTGTGTCAAGCGAAGGAAGAATATAAACAATGGAGGGAATAAGTCTAACAGAGGTGGTAGGTTACCTATTTATAGTTCTAGGAGTACAGAAACTAGAACAACTATCTCAGGTAAAAGCAGTGGCAGTAGTCACATTTCCAACATTGGTGGAGGCCTTTGTAGGTACTTCACCTTAGCTGAGATAAAACAAGGTACAAAGAATTTTGACGAGTCACGAGTTATTGGAGTTGGAGGATTTGGTAAAGTATATAGAGGAGAGATTGATGGAGGGACTATGGTTGCTATTAAGAGAGCAAACCCTTCTTCTGAACAAGGTCTTCATGAGTTCCAAACTGAGATAGAATTGCTTTCAAAACTTAGACATAGACATTTAGTCTCACTGATTGGGGCTTGTGAAGAGAATGATGAGATGATATTAGTCTATGATTACATGGCTAACGGGACATTGAGAGAGCACCTTTACAAGCACAACAAGCCACCTTTGTCATGGAAGCAAAGGTTGGATATTTGTATTGGTGCAGCCAGAGGTCTTCACTATCTTCACACTGGTGCAAGGTACACTATCATCCATAGGGATGTGAAAACTACAAACATTTTGGTGGATGACAAGTGGGTGGCGAAAGTTTCTGATTTCGGGCTTTCGCAAACCGGACCTAATCTCCAACAAACTCATGTTAGTACAATGGTGAAAGGAAGTTTTGGATACTTGGATCCAGAGTATTTCAGAAGACAGCAACTGACAGAAAAGTCTGATGTCTACTCTTTTGGGGTTGTCCTATTTGAAGTGTTGTCTGGAAGGCCAGCTCTAAATGCTAGTCTTCCAAAGGAACAAGTCAGTCTAGCAGATTGGGCATTACACTGCCATAGGAAAAATACTACCAAGGAACTTATGGATCCACATATTAAAGGGGAGATTATAGAAGAATGTCTGAAGCAATTCATCGATACAGCAGTGAGTTGTTTGTCTGATCACGGAACTGATCGTCCTTCAATGGGTTCAGTGCTGTGGAATCTTGAGTACTGCCTTCAGTTGCAAAGTGATCCCGATGAACCAAAAATGGTGGCGGAACAGAAAGCTAATGATGCCTATGCTATGCATAAAGAGTTGTTAACGGTTGCAGAAGAAGGTAAGGAGTCAGCAGAGGACAGCACGGACACTGTCTTCTCACAAATTGTAAATCCACAAGGTAGATAGTTGCTTAGTTCTACCGTTGTGCTTTTGTTTTTGTTTAGATGTTTCCTGTCAATACTAGCAATTATGAAGAGAGTTTATAATTGACCATGAAGCTTGCTTAGCTTGTACAGCACCTTCATTTCCAACAGGTAGGTTGGGTGTTCGAGTCATGTGGATGGTACATGGAAGTACTAATAATCCTCCTAGACTGGGGGTGGAAAAAAAATACACTTGTAGCTTGTACCTCTGTTATTCTTAGTGCCTTCATTATTGCTTCCCTGCGAGTGAAGCATGTTCAATGTTATAGCTGCACTGCTTATGGTTAGCACAAGTCTTATTTTCTAAGACTGAATCTCTATTTGGTCCGCGTTATTATTCAAGAAAGTAAACAGATAAACTAGTAGAACAATTTACAATCGAATAAACAAATTGGTTATATATCATGCATGTGGAAAATAGTAGAATTGAGGTTAATTTTTTTACATACAAACAAATAAGAATCTCATCATTCATTTCGCCTTAACTAGTGTGATCTCAAAGCATCTTATTTCAGTACTTTTTCATCACAAGAAAGCAATTTGCTTGCTGCTTTTATCATCTTGGATAAGTTTTGTTTAATTTATTCACATACTTGCAAATAACAAGTTAATTATATTGCAAGAGAAAAGGCGTAAACCAAAAAAAGCTGAAACCCATAGGAAGTTCTTACTTGCATTAGATCAGGGCGGTCAAATACAGTTCTGCTTAAAGGCATGGCGTTGGCGCTTAAAACAATGGTTACATTAAGCTAGATAGTTGAATACCACACTTCATTTCCGTTAGAGGAAAAGGGTATTTGTGGGCCATTTGTTTACAAGTAGGGGTATATATGAGTCACTTTTATAACGAGGGGTATATCAGCTCTAAATGACAAAGTTGAGGGTTATATCAGACCCTTTTCCCATAAAGTAATAAACTTGAATAAAATGAATTTGTTGTTTTTGGTTGCAGTGTAAGGTGTCAAATGAACTAGGAGCAGGACACCCCAGAACAGCAAAATTTTCAGTCCTAGTGGTATCAATTACTTCACTTTTAATTGGGACGATACTTACGATAGCACTTTTTGTTGCTCGAAGTCGATATCCACCTTTGTTTACGAAAAGTTTTGAAGTTCAGCAAGCCGTGTATGAACTTACTCCTTTATTAGGAACTACAATTATGCTTAACGGTCTTCAACCTACTCTTTCAGGTATATTTTCATCTATCTCAAAATACATATCATATTTTATGGGTCAGTTCATTAAAAGGATAAATTGTGTGATTAAATGATATATTTATGTGCTTTGGAATTGCAATTTAAAATTAAAATTTGACATAAATAACACCCATCAAAATAATAGCCGATAAGTGTATATTGCTTGTATATTAATTTTAACAATGGAGCAACAATTACAGGTGTGGCTATTGGAGCAGGTTGGCAAACATATGTAGCTTACATTAACATAGTAAGCTACTATGCATTTGGTATTCCTTTGGGCCTTATTTTTAGCTTTTGCCTCAACATGGGTGTTAAGGTATTATAATCTATCTCCTTCTCTACAATAATAAAAATACATCATATATTGGACCAACAAAAATGGATATTTATTTTTCGAAAACCTAAAGTACAAAGTAACCTCTGTTTCTTTGCTCGTTCAGTATTGACTTAATATAAAGAGCAATAAATAGAATGACAGTTTCGTTATAATAAATTCAATTTGTTGAGAAATGACTATAGTTAATAATGAAGATATATTAGGAATTAAATGATAAGGAGAAAATGGTCTAAAGCCTCCCCAATCAATACCTGAAATCTCAACTACACAGTTCAATTTCATGGTTGTCCTATCATCACTCTAAACATATTATTTATCTATTTTTATTTACTACACACTTGAGTGCTCACCTATCATAGGAGGTGAGAACACCTTCTCTAGGTGCGTGAGAAGAAGCAATAGCCTTAAGTTTTGACCAAAAAAATGTACTTCTCCAATGGTCATCTTCCCCAGGTTAAATAAATCACTTTTCCTTCTTCCTCACTATTAACCCTTGTTCCTTTTTAAAAAATTTCACGTTTTTCCTTCAATTTAAGTTAGGTTTTAGTTGTTTATGTTCATTTCGACTTTATATCTTGAAGATAAGATTTATAATCTGCTCTAATTTCTTATTTAGGGTCTCTACTTTAAATTTTAAATTTTTTCGAAATTCGTTAAAAATATCAAATGAAAACTTGAATAAGTTTTGTATGGATGAACACACACAAAAATGATTCAAAACAAATGGAGAAAAGATGAAAAGGAGATGAAAATCATTTCTTTGGGCTTCTTACGTTTTTAGGAGAAAACACAAGAATTGGGGGTTTAAGAGGTAGGGACCCGCACGTGCAAACACGTGAGCCAATTTATATTTGGTTTATGTGGACTGGACAACACTCAAGTGTGTGGTAAATAGGCAAATAATATGATCAGGGGTCTTATAGGATACTCGTAAAGTTAAAGTGTGTAGTTTAGATTTCGAATATAAATTTTGGACAGGGGGTGGGGTGGGCGAGGAGGGCTTTAGACTATTTTCTCAATGATAAAATTATTTCTTGATTTTTTAAATTGGACTAGAAAAAAATGAATATCTATTTTTGAAACAGTAGATAGAGGATCTATTTCATAAAGGTTAAATGAAATTTAAAAATCATATTATCCCTAATTATAGAAAGATAATACTCCATCCATTTCCTTGACGGAGGGTGGGAAACTTTTGAGTTAAGCGGATAGAGGCAGTAAAGGTAAAAGAGAATTTTAAAATTAAGTGAACAAAGACATTTTTTGTCATGTCGTGATTCAACCCATCGGACCCTACAGATTCCTAGCATACAAGTAAATAAAGCAAAACTTCCACCACAAAGAAAGGTGAGTAGAAGCTACCAGAGATTATCATCAGGCATCAAAAAATTCCTGTAATCAGACTATGCCAAGTCGCATAGAAAGAGTAGTACCTCTTAAGAAAAGCAATCCACAATATTAATTTAACGATAATTTTGTGTACTTTCTACGTCCCTAATTACTTGTCTATTTTTGAATTGATATACCTATTAAAAAAATAACGATTGACATAATGAGTTTACCATTTTACCTCTATTAATTATGAAATAGATGAATTAAAAACATAATACTTTCATGAAATTCTACCTTTTTCAAATTAATTAATTGAAGGTATTATAGGTAAAAAATTATCCTTACTTAGGGCCCGTTTGGATGGGCTTAATAAAAGCAGCTTTAAAAAAGTACTTTTGAAAGTGCTGAAACTTATTTTTAAAATAAGCAGTTATGCGTTTGGATAAAAGTGCTGAAGTTGTTATGTCAAACGTGAAAAGGGGAAACTAGAAGAAAGAGATGTTAGGGTTATATGGGTAATTTGGAGATTGTATAAAAATATTAAGGGAAAAAACATAAAAATGTGGTCAACTTAAAACAGCTTATAAGCTAAAAAGAAAAAAGCACCCCTACCCCAGCTTTTAACTTTTGGCTTAAAATAAGTTTTTTTTAACTTAAAATAAGCTATTTTGAGTATTGCCAAACAGTTAAATAAGTCAAAAACCAACTTTTAAGTCAGTTTGACCAGCTTTTAAGCTGAGCCAAACAGACTCTTAATCAATCAAAATGAACAAATAATTAAAGACAACTAAACCTCTTTAAAAACTAGATATAAAGTTGAAAAGGTCATTAAAGAAAATGTAGTTTTGGAAAGAAACAATTAATACATTTTTAAATTTTGAAAAATTGATTCATTTTTAGAACATAGAGAAAATGTTTTGAGATTCATTTATTTTGGATCTAAGAGAGTTCTTTCTTTCTTGATTGAGATGGACTAAAAAAGTGTATCACATTATTATATATAATTTCATGGTTTTTATCTTTTCTTTTGGTTTATATTTGTAAATAAATTATAAATGGCAGGGCATGTGGACAGGAATGTTGTTAGGAACCACACTTCAAACTAGTATTCTTATTCTCATGATTTCCAAAACTAATTGGAAAAAAGAGGTAATGTCTTGCAAATCCATCACATATAATAGTAATTTTTTCAAGAAAATAGTTCAATCATTTCAATTATTGTGTGAACCTGTTTAATCATGTTTTTGAAAGATCAAATTTTTTTTTCTTTAAAAAATATAATTATTTTAAAGAGTGAGGTGTCTTTTCGAGCTTTTGTAAAAAATAAAATAAAATAAGTGTTTGGATGAAAATAGTTTATATATTATAAGGACAATGAATCTTATTGTTATCTAAATAAAAATTAATGATAGGTTACTAGATCATATAGTTATGAAAATTAAGGATATACTGCCGTATTTTTATTAGAAAAAAAAATGTGTTTACACCGAAAAGAAACAACATATTTATGAGTTTGAATAAAAAGTAATAAAAGTAATATTTTTGAATCAAAAATATTAACAAAGTATTTCTTTTTTTATATAATTTTGTATAATTTAAAAATATCTTAAAGCTTTTTACACCAAAAAAATGTGACTTAATGTTATCATAGTATTTTATTTTCCCACTTGTTGCAGGCTTCCGTTGCCGAAGTAAGGGTAAAAGAATGGAGAGGTAGCAAATGATTAAGGGCTTGTTTGGACCTGATTTCAATTAGGTTGAATTGAAGTTGAAATTTGTTTGAACAAAAGATTTGAAATTTTTTAAGTTGTAATTTTTTTTTGATAAATATTAAAACTCTTTAATTTATGAAAACAAATATTAAAACTCTTTAATTTATGAAAACTATCAAAAAAATTCAATTCTTGTACGAATTTACCGAGTAAGAGCAATCATGTTTCATAAATAAAAGGAAAAATATACAAGTACCCACCTAGATTATGACCGAAATTTCAGAGACACGCCTTAACTAAACTAAGGTCTTATTATCCTCCGATTTTATTTTTTTTGTAATTTTGTGTATCTTTTTTACTTACGTAACATCCAAATATCTCTCACTCGCCTCAATTATGTGGGGTCACCGAGTGTGCCACGTATGACAAACGGTGTATAACTAAAAAAAAATAAATTCAATGGATAATAAAACCTTAGTTTAGTGAAGGTGTGTCTCTAAAATTTTGATCATACTCTAAGGGTGTGCATTCTTCCTAAATAAAATATCAAAATATCCTAAGTCATCACATTAGTAGATTATATTTCTTTTATAAATAAATATTTGTGATTACGTGTTATAACTGTTTTATCGAAAAATTATTTTCGAAAAAGAGTTTGTTTGTTTTAAGGTATTTTTGACTTTTTAGGAGTCGCCACTTAATTTTTTAAGAAAAATTAAGAAAAAAACTTATTTCCAAAACAACTTAAACAGAAAAAATTATTTTGAAAATATTTAGGGGGTTCGGAATTCCTATTAATATCTTAGGAAGGTGTTTAAGGCACCTAAGATACTCCGTTAAATACGGTTTTCCGGCGATTAACAATATTTGACTATTTTATNACCTAAGACACTCCGCTAACTTACGGTTTTCCAACGATTAACAATATTTGACTATTTTGTTTTTATAAATCGAAGTTTAAACTTTACTTAACCAAACTTTGCAAATTTTGAAATATGCAAATTTTCCTTAAAGTTAAACTCTCTAAACTCAAACGAACTTGTGAAATATTAGCTTCAAGATTTCGCTAAAGTTGAACTTTTTAAACTTTTACTCTAAGCAAATTTTCAAACTTAACATCTATATATATATTTTTTTAACACTTAAATTTTAGTTTTAATCTTGATAAAAGTAGAGAGGCATTTCGACGGGGTTGGAGTTTTCTAACCTAAAACTAACGGCAAATCTTAAACAAACGCACAAAAACAAGTAATAAAGAGAGAGAGAGAGAGGGAGAGAGAGAGAGAGAGATTTGGGTCCAACCTCGGATTCTGTTCGCCTTGACCGAGTTTGGACCCACCTGTTTTCGGGTATTTGACCCGTTTTGTACCTGTCCTAATCTAAACATACAAAATAAAATAAGAAAATAAAAACGACAAGAGGGCTTATGCCCTTTACAAAAATAACAAAAAAAATACAAAAAAAGGAAAGTCTTCTAATCCGTTTCGGATTTTCTTCAATCTTCAAGGAATTGGGATTGGCGTATGAATGCTTCGACGGGTTGACTTCAAGGACAGGAATATGTGAGTCTTTACGACTCTCTCGAAATGCAAAAGAGGAGAGTTCATGGTGAACTCAAGCGGATTTACATGCCACAAAGCAAATAAAAAAAATAATAATAAAAAATTAGTATATAATCCAACTAACCTAAATAAGAAAAAGTAAAATAAATAAGATATTAATTTGCAGTCACTTAAGATCGAAGGTAGTAATCAGCCATCAAAACTCATAACATGTTCATAAATATAGAATTTGGAAGCAACCATACTGACATATTAAACAATCTTAACATGTAGACCTTGATGCGTGTTTGAAAGTAAGCAAAATATGAATGATCCAAGTCGAAGCAATATTACAAGGAAATATAAGCGCAACATCGATAATAGACACCACCAGCCCTCGAATCATCTAAGAACATGAATGACTATTGCGAGATTTGATTAACCACGACAAGAAAGTTATTGATACACGAAAACGACGAGGAATACAACCAGAATACACCATCAAGTAGTGAAGAAACGGGAAGATGTCCAGCATGCTCGAAATCAGAACTCCATGTACAGTCTATTACTTCAAGCAAAATTCGAAGAAGATTCAGGAAGCTTTCGACATATAATCCCGCCCATGAACACGGTTACAGACATACAATCCTAGGGAAACATTATCTGTCCATTTACTCATGCTTCAGGTTCAAGGATTTACAGTAAAAGACATCGTACCATCCTATAATGCAAGCCACACGCAAATGAAGTATATTAAGGACTAACATAACGAAACTCAACAACTGGTCGCCATTTACAAGCTATTAGATGTGTGACAGTGGACTTAACACTACAGAAAACATGAATGAACCTTTAAGAATGAGAAACAGATTCAAAGTTCCCACCTACTTTGCCGAAAACCAATAACTAACACCAAAAGAAGTCAAGATGGTCACGACAACATGAACAGATCGATATCATGACACGGGAACGGCAAGGAACACACTTTGAAATTCAGATCAAAGAAAGAAACAAACTATGAAGCGAAGAGATTTCAAGTATAACTATCCTACTAAAGCACGTATCACATCCTAACGAGAAGAACATACATCCGCATGACATCAATGACTGACTATTGAACACCAGTAACAGACCAAATACGAAAGGAAACATATAAAAAAAACATAAGAAGAAACGAGACAATATACACCAGATTACTATGCTAAGAACACCATTCAGAAATAGAAGAAGAAACGAGATAATATACACCAGATTGCTATACCAAGAACATCATTCAGAAATAGAAGAAGAAACGAGACAAATACACCAGATTGCTATACCAAGAACATCATTCAGAAATAGAAGAAGAAACGAGACAAATACCTTCTCCGAACAGCGAACGGAACAGGAACGAGCAGCGACAGCCACGAACTTCCACACTCGAACAATACCCCTCGCTTCTTAACGTATTCTGCTTTCGTAGCTAGACTATCCTGTTAGCGAGCAGCGACACTCCTGATTTCTTATCAGCTTCCTCAGTTTTATCTCTAGGCCTATCGCGTTTTGGAGAACCCTTTTACACAGATTGAAACTCCTCTCAAACAACTGAATGAAAGACGAATGGTAGAAATTCTTGTGATAAAATGTGAACCCCAAAACTTCCGAAACAAAAACAAGCAGAGGGCAAAACAATTTCCTCTCCCAAAAATCTCTTTATCAAAATTCCAAACAAATTTTTTCTAACCAAATTTTCTAACCCCCAATTCAGTCTAGGATGGGGGGTTTATATAGAAGCAAACAAAACTAGGGTTTCGAAATTTGGGCGGGATCGACGATTTGAGGCCCATCTGCTATTCGAAATTCAAAAAAAACCAAAATCTTATCCAAAATTTTGGAATATTCCTCGATTCCAAATCCTCCAAACGGCTTTGAGGCGAGGTGGAGGGTCGAGATGAGCCTTCCGTCCTTGGTACACGACGTGGCTCAAATCCGCGTTGCAAGGACGGACTTTCTCGTCGTTTAGCGCACAGCAGGCTGTGAGAGGAGGGAGACGCTGCAGAGCTGTACGAGGACAGCTAGACGCGTACTGGGGCTTGTTCCGCACCCACGCGAGATAGAGGAAGGAGGGAGAAGAGCGTGGGGGAGGGAAAATCGCGTGAGAGAGACGCGAAGGACGATTTCCATTTTTGGGTCTGTTCATTGCTGCGTTTTTTCCTGGGTTTTCTGTTCTTGACGGGAATTTTGTTTTGTCGTTTGAGGAAGAAGAAAGGGGGAAGTCGGGTTTGGGTCGGATCGGGGAATGGGTGGGCCTGGATGGGTTGGGTATTTAAGTGTTTTGGGCCGGTTTAGTGATAGGGAGAGGATGGGCTGCTGATGGTGTTAGAGAGGTTAAGGGAGTTGGGCCTGGGTGGGTTAATTTCAGTGTTGGGTCAAGGTATGGACGTCATTTGGGCCTGGGGGAATTAACTTGGGATTAATTTGGGGTTGAGGAGGATGGGCTGAAAGAGGAAGTGGGCCTGGGTCAAAATGGGTGTCAACAATAACAAAACTTCAACATAATTTTATAAAAATTTACTGATCCAATCAATCAACAATAATGTTAATTAACTATTCATTAATATTATTTTTGAGTTTTCATTTTGCTTTACTTCAATTACGAATGTGGGCTCCTTCTTTCTCCCTATTCTGTTTCTTTCAATCCACTTTAATTCTCATTTTTGTATTTTTATTTTTATTTCTGTCTCACAATTTATTCTTTAATTTCAAAAATATAGTTAACTTTTGAAATTCTGTCAGTGTTCACATGAATTAATAAATGAAATAACATATGTGATTAAAAGTTTATTATATTTTCTGTTTTAATGTATTTATCTTTTTTTTTAAAAAAAAAAGATTGATAACCAATTTAATATTATTTTTCAATTTTGAAATTAATTAATCCATTTATTATATTTTAACTACAAAATAAATTAGAGGCAAAACTTTTAAAAAATATATATAGTTAATTTTGAAACTCTATCAGTCTCACATGATTTTAAATAAATGAAATAACATATATGGTTAAAAGTTATTAAAAAAAACTATAAATCACACAATTAACAACTGAAAATATTTTCAAGTCATGTGAAAAAATCAATTCACTCTCTTATTTCATACATGTCATTTATACTAAAATAAAAAAAGTAACATCTATTACTTGAAGACGACATCAAAAGTTTTAAAATTCACAATAAATTAATAATTGAAAATATTTATTATTATTCATGTAAATTGAAACAAGAGTAGCATATATATTTAAAAACGACACAAAAAATATTAAATTCTTCTACTCATTGGCCAATAAAGTTTCATTGAACACGTATGCAAGATGTAAAAAGTAGTTCACAAACAATTAAACTAATGATTTTTATTACATTAATTTAACAAAACACACCAAGCAATGAAGGTACAACATTATTGAACATTAATTGTCACATCCAAACATGTCCATTAAAGCTTTATTCAAAATATTAGCATTAAAGCTTTATTCAAAATGTACCCTACTCATCACAAATGAAAGACAATACATCTTTGTCACATCCAAACATGTCCATGTATTCTTTCTTCAAATCTACTTGAACAATAATTCCACTCCCACATGGTGTATCATACAACCAAAACATATCACTACGTCTCAGTCCCAGACTTAGCAAACAAGGTTTACCCCAACCAAAATCAGCTTCATTAATAGGGAACCTACATAAACTTGATGCCATGCACACATCCACTTGTTCATTTTCTTCCCATTCTTGTATTTCTTTATGAAACTTGGATGCTAGGGTATATATGTCATCACTTGATTTCGCAAATGAAACGTTGGTTTTTTGTATAACGTCCTTGATCAATAGTAAAATGTCTTTTACCTCCATTCTTGTTTCTCCCGGTATGAATTTGACCGGGACTTCAATAGCAAAATTCCCAAAGGAATTTTCGTATCTTGGAAAGTCAATTTTACCACGTAAGTTCACAGGGAGGCTCAATAAACAAGGTCTCATACGTCCATTATTTTTACGTTGAAAAATATTAATTAGAGCACTCCATAGAAAAGCAATCACCAACTCAACTCGTGATGGTCTGAAATAAACCACTCCAACATTTTCCCTAAGTTTTGATATCACAGATTGATTTATGACAAACCTCCTCGCATCCATTTTAACATGATCATCTCTAGGAGACTCGACTCTTTTTAACAAATGATTATCACTACTTGGTGGGAAAATGGTACCAAAATCATCAAAAGTGAAGCAATTGATCTTATTAATTCCCATTTTACTCACTTTAGACCACTCATAAACAAATTTCAATGCTGTGAATCCATCAATAACCGCGTGTTCAGCGCTCAGAGATAAAGCTAGCCCCTTACCACAAGCAAACTCCGTCACTTGCACTACAACTAGTGGAGTGATAGACAAATTCGAATCGTTACGATTGATTTTAGGGCAAAAATTCAATGCTAGGTCGATATCTTTTTGTGCATCCTTGAGGAAATCACAAAATTGAGAATCAACTTTTGCCTTTATATACAAAACACCTTCATCATGACAATTGATAGATTGAGCATCAGATGAAAATCTACCTGATGCTGGATAAACATGACTTAAAAGCTTGGACAATGATTGTTGAAGTTGTTCATGTATAATGGAAATTTTAGGGGAGGTGGAATATTTGAGTGGGCAGAAAAGAACACAAGGGACATGCATTTGGAGAGCAATTTGATCAAAGAAAGATAATTTGTAATTTTTTGGGTGATCAACATTATTGTTATTATCATGATTTGAAATGGGGAAGGATCTTATGATATCCTTGGAAAGAATGTTAATCTTTGCAAGAGAGGTAGACTCCATTATTTGATTTGAAGGTGTTTGCTATGATATCTTCAAAAATCATGTGACTTGTATATAGGGGAGGCGGTTGTTGTGGGTCAGATTTGGGGGTCGAATTTTTGAATGGTTGTCGGAATCTTGTTCTAGTTCGAGTGTCAGAGTCGAGTTCTAGATTAATTATTGTAACGACCTGTTTAGTCGTTTTGAGTAGCAGATTTTATTTCTGGAAAAACTGTATGAAACGACGGAACCCACGACGGACCGTCATGGGCACGACGGACCGTCGAGGGTGTCTCGTTCCAGAACACTTACGAATTCTGAAATTTGAGTGCTGAAATCGACTCTCTGAACTCTGTGACGGACCTGCAGGACGGACCGTCACAGGCACGACGAACCGTCGTGATCCCTCGTTTCAAAACACTTCAACTCTTGAGAATTTGGTACTGGGAACAATTCTCTGAACGTCGTGACGGAAGTGCAGGACGGACCGTCACAGGCGTGACGGACCGTCACAGGCGTGACGGACCGTCACAGACTCTTAGGTGGAAATTGAGTCCCTGAACATTGCGACGACCTGCAGGACGGACCGTCGCAGGCACGACGGGCCGTCACAGGTTGCGTAATCCCAGTCTGGATCGGATTTCTTTAAATGTTTTAAGGGACGTTTTGGACTATTCCTTCTTTAATTATAAAGTTAGAGGGTTAATATTAATAAGTCTAATTACTTGGGGGTTAAAAGAGGTAACCTTAAGTTAATTAGTGGGTTATTAGTGCCATCTTTTATTCTTAATTATATGTTAATTAGGGTAAAAGAAGGAGGGTTTTGAATAAGAAAGATAGAAAGAACAAGAGAGAGGGAAAGAGAACGATCGAGAGGGAGGAAAAACGCTGCTTTGGGAAGATAGCTTGTTGATTCCAATTCTTCGGTGGAGGTAGGTTATGGTTTTATGCTATTCGTAGTAAACTCTTAATAGCGAATGATATGTGTTGGTAGTATTGTAAAACCTTCTATATGCTTAATTGTATGCTTGCATGGTTGTGATTATGAAATTGTGATAAAATAAGCATGATGAAGCTATTGAATCCTAAATCTTGAAAGAAACCCTAATCTACTATGTTAATGATGATGCCTTGGTATAAAGAAGGCTTGATGAACTAAAGTAATGGGGTTGATGATGCCTTGGTATAAGAGAAGGCTTGATAAATTGATAGAATGAGATTAGTGGATCGGAGTGTCACGTTCCGACACATAGTATTAAGGGATCGGGTGTCACGAACCGACACGTAGATTTAGGGGATCGGAGTGTCACGTTCCGACACATAGTATTAGGGGATCGGGTGTCACGAACCGACACGTAGAATTAGGGGATCGGAGTGTCACGTTCCGACACATAGAAGTAGGGGATCGGAGTGTCACGTTCCGACACATAGAAGTAAGGGATTGGAGTGTCACGTACCGACACATAGTAGTAGTGGATCGGAGTGTTACGTACCGACACAAGAGGAAGAAAGATAATGAATCTTGAAAGATGATGATAATATACTCAATCTAATGAACCTAATTCCCAAATGATTATGATATTGAGGCTTGAGTCCTCATGGATGAACTTGGTGGTACTTGTTGATGATTATAGTACTTGTTGTTGCTACATGTTGAGTATTATAGTTGATTTATGATATTAACTGATATATACTGTTTTCTATTTTGAGTTGGCCGATGATATCTACTCAGTACTCGTGTTTTGTACTGACCCCTACTTTTATGTTTTCTTCTTTGTTATTTGTGGAGTGCAGCAAACGTGCCGTCGTCTTCAACTCAACAGTAATTCTAGCCAGTCTTCGTCACACCGGATCTTCAGGATGAGCTAATGCTTCTAGCTTGGACTGGGTCTTCTTCTTCAAGTCTTGATGCCTTGAACTTCCGGCATGGACTAGCTTTTTATTTGTTTTTGCTTTCTTAGATACTCTTAGTTTAGTAATTTGAGGATAGATGTTCTTGTGATGATGACTTCCAGATTTTGGGGATAATAATAGTTTTTGAATTGATTTTATTAATGAGTTTAAGTCTTCCGCATTACTTTCTGTTGATATTATATTGAAATGTTAGGGTTTTAGATTGGTTGGTTCGCTCACATAGGAGGGTAAGTGTGGGTGCCAGTCGCGGCTCGGTTTTGGGTCGTGACAATTATCAGGGTTGATTTTCGATTCATAAGTTAATTTTTTAAGAATATTTTCTAGTCACAAGTCAATAATAAAAGATATTTTCTGAAAAATATTTTGAGCGACTTTTATATATAACAAACAATAAAATTATATTTGTATGTTATAACTATAGTTTGCATACTGCGCTCCATAGCAAATTTATGTTGCCATAGAGTTTTTGATTGTATAATTCGCTAGATATATCCGATTTTATACAAATTGTTCAATTTTGTATAAATTTATTTATACATTATAATTTGCATAATAAGATTTTTGGTTGTATAATTATAGCGTATAGGATGAAAATATACGTATTTGTATTTGTATTTGTATATACACAGTCCTCTCATTTTATACAAACACAAACATGTTTTATACATTTTATATATTTATATACCAAATGAGTTATTGCATATTGAAATGACTTTTTCCATTATTTATCCTATTTTCGATCGGACCTTGTCAATTTAATTATATATCGAACCGATGACAAAAAAAATGAAATATTTCCTGCGAACTACAAATGAAATAATTATGGCTATAACAATTAATTTGAACTAATAGTTTGTTATTTCATACAATTTTTTCAAATATTTTTCATTCATCAACCAAACATTAAAAACTATTTTCCAAAAAAATCCCCTCATCATCAACCAAACATGAGAAAAATAAGTTAGATATTTCTTATTAATTTTTTTTATTTATATATCTATATCTATACTTATATATATGTGTGGATAACCACACAGGTGGAGGTCAACATGTCTGCTTTTCATGTGTGGTTCCACAGTTACACACACATATATAAAAGTTTCACAACTACTTTTTTCTCAATTGAATTTGTTTATCTTATTTTTTTATTTTAAATATATTTAAAAATTACATAAAAATACTATAAATCATAATAATTGACAATTAAAATTAATATATTTGTGTCACATAAAATGGGACAAAAGAAGTAACATGTATTATTTAATTTGAAAACTACGTAAAACATATTATAAATCTCAATAATTAATAACATATGGACTCTTGAAGTTCTATTTATGCTACACATATTGGGACAAGGAAGGTAACATATATTATTTAAACATTACGTAAATATTACAATAATTAACAACTTAAAATATTTACAAATCATATCAAAATTTAATTGACTCTCTAAATTTTATTTGTGTCACATAAAGTGACACAAATATAAGTGTGGATGAGCACATATGTGACGGTCTGCCTGCTTCACCTGTGTGGTTCCACACTTATAGTTTGCCTACTTTTTTTCATTTTAATTTGTTTGTCTTATTTTTTTTTATTTTTTTGTATATTTAAAAATTACATAAAAATTCTATAAATCATGATTATTGACAACTAAAATTAATATATTCGTGTCAGATAAAATGAGACAAGAAAAATAACATATATTATTTAATTTAAAAATTACGTAAAAAATATTATAAATCTCAAAAATTAATAATATATTGACTCTTAAAATTTTATTTGTGCTACATATATTGAGATAAGAAAAATAATATATATTATTTTAAGATTACGTAAAAATTATAATGATTAACAACTTAATTATTGTTGTTACAGTAGGTTGTTAAGATAGTTAATGATTGGTTAGTTAGTTATGATTAGTCAATTAATCTTGTGAACTAAGCTCAAGCTTCCTGTACATATTATCAAACTTAGTGATATATTTCTGTCAAAATAACAAATATTTGGATAAAGTTATATATAACATAAACTTGTATGGAAAAAATATTTTTAGTTGAATTGCATTATATATATTTAAATAAAAGAATTATATGTTTATTTATTTTTCGTTATCTTGCTCTTTGTTTTCGTAATGTCTTCTTAGTTATTTTCTCTATTTCATATTAACTGAATTTTCTGGATCTTTTTTATTATTTAAAATAATCGAATTGTCCCATGTTCAAGATACATGTTTGAAATTATTTTCATATTTTCTCTTTTCTTTAATGGAGTCTGATATTTTTCAAAAAGATAAATTGCACTATTTATAAAGTTATATTTATGATATACAAAAGATAATAGTGAAAAGTATGGTTTAAATTCTGTTCTTGAATTATTATTTTTTAAATAAGTATGTGTTGTCTCACAAATTCAGTTAATATGGAATAAAGAGAGTGTAGAAAAACAATTGAACTATTCTTCAATAAGTGTTCGATCCTTACTGATATGAAGACTCTACTATTTCATTCATCCAATTTCGGTGCAAAGCACTCCAACTAGGAACTCTTCATCGTAGACAATTCATCTTTCGATAATTTCATTTACATCTTCAAAAAATGTGATCGTGACTCATAAAATTTTCATCGATCATCTTATTACTATAAATATTTTACTGATGTGGAAGACACAAAAACACATTAAATTTTTAACTCAGGAATCATAGTAATAAGCCATGAGAAACTTAATTCGAAAAAAAAAATTACTAAAAAGTTCTACTAATAAAATTTCGGCGTTAGTTAAAAATATTTAGGACCAATTTAGTCCAACAAAAATAAAAATGGGCATTGCTACTTCATCTTTGCTATATTTCAGAGAGATTATATGTAATATCTGAAAAAACAAAATTATCCTTAATTTTCTCAAATATAATAAATATTGAACAAAAGAATACAATATATGATAGTTCAATATCAATTTTATTAACAGTAAACAATACTAATTACCACAAAATATTAGAGATCTACATATTTGTTATTAATTTTCTCCACTCGAATATTTTCATGTACAAAAACTGACTAATGGTACCCACATCTCGATATAGTGTAGGCATTATAATAATATAAGGCCAATAGTGACACTATGTTCAGGTATCAGGGACGAAGCCATCTTATACAAAAAGATTCATTCAAATTTCTTTCGATAAATCATCGTATTCGTGAATTACGAGGAGAATAGAATACGTGTACATGTAACGACCCGCTAGGTCGTTTTGAGAACTAGGACTAGTTTGACTCCTTTTGAAAATTTAAAGGGGTATTTTTAAACTATTAGATAACTATGAGTACCCAATTGATGAAACCTTTATTAAATAAATAATTAGAAAATAGATTAGTGGGGTTTCACGGTTAACAAACTCTTGTTCAGAAAATAAAAGGGGTGGAGGCAGAAACTTACTGTAAGCGACGAACGAGAGGAAAAACAATAAGAATTGCTCAGGTAAACGCAAGAAATTTTCATTCTTTCTCAGTTCTGCATATTAAAATAGGTTGCAGAGGGCATTAGATTGTTGTTATTATTATATTCTTAGGTTGTTTATTAAGGGTGTTTTTTTTTT
>NC_028643.1:3550740-3569542 GCF_001406875.1 Solanum pennellii
ATTGTAATTTGGGCACGTGGAGACCGTCCGTGCGAAAATTGTTTGATATTATGATAGTGCGTTGAGATCGTCCGCACAGACACGTGGAGATCGTCCGTGTCGGTATATGGACCTCGCGAGTCCCCCATGGGTCATGAACTCTCGATGTATTTCCGAGGAGTATCATGTATATACGGTTGAGTGTGTACTGGGTATTCTGAGACAATTCATTACATGGTGTTATATTGCATTGCATTTCATCACATCATTTATTTTGATGATTATGTGTTTTGTTTGGCGTTTGAAAAATACTTGATGTTGAAAATAATATCGTATGATATGATATTTGAAAATTTTTGCTAACGCTAATTTAACTTTTTAAAATATTATATTATTAATATATTAATTTAATTTTGATATAATTTAATATATTAAAATTCAATTTAGTATTCTATGATATGATAAATATATTAGCCTCTTAAAATTATTCGATCATTTCACTTAGATTCAAGAAAATAAGTAGTCATCAACAGTGGCAGAGTCAGAATTTTCAATAAGAGAGTTTAAAATTCATAGAAATAAAAACACCAAATATTCAAAGGAAGTTCGATAGCTACTATAAATATAAATATTATTTTAACTATATATAAATATTATAACGTTATATCGAAGGAGATTTGAATTAAGTGACTCAACTAAAAATATCTCATATCTCGTATTAGCCCCTCAATGGAACACTTTTTCTTTCACGTGTTGGTAAATTATTCATTTTAACGTAGTAAGAAATGATAATTAATTATTTTTTTATTTTTATCTTTAGCATAGTTATTGATTCTACAAATTATTTTTAAAAAAAACTAATATTAGATACAATTCAACAGAGGTAGTTGTAGACAAAATTTTGTTAAATTCTACATTCCTAATTAGTATTGAAACTTTATAAGGTATATTTAATTTCAATTAGAATTCTTGACATACGAAAATTTTAAACCTTTAAAGATCTTAAATATTTCATAAATTTATGAAATATTTATAAAAAGAATAAATTTAAATAATTTTAATTTAAAAAAGAATATTATTAACATCACTCGAATTATTTAACGATGAATTATGCGGAGAATAGAATGTATTTGTCAGAAAACCAATTACTCTAAGGTCTCAACGTCTGAAAAAAATCTTGTTGGACATGGGATCAATAATACTATTTTGTCTAGTAGCCTCTAGAAATTGACTTGTTAACCTTCTATTTCGTGGAACAAAAGAATCAATTATTAGCACCTCAAAAAACCACAATTTGATCACGTTTATGTAAATTATTCATTTTTCACGTAATTATTTGTGATAAATTTTAAAATGACAGAAAACTAATTTGTAATCATAAATATTTCACGATCGTTAGTGATATATCTTTCTGATTTTAATTTGATCGCTTTATAAATATTTTATAAATTTGTCAATATTCGAGATGTTTTTTAAAATAATATAATATTTTTATATAAACATGAACTAGGGTTTAGGGTTAAGAGTATCTAAGGATCCTAATTGAAATTGAACACATCTTGTAGAGTCTGAACTCGAGCTGAACATGTCTTGTAGAGTTCTATAAAATTTCAATGACTACAATATTAAGAAAAAATAATTATTCATTTTACGGAAAATGGTAATATTTATCCTTAAACTCTTAGAAAAGGGTTATATTTATCCTTTGTCATACTTTTTTGATATATTTGCACTTACCATCCTACTTTAGGCACATCAATCTTTGCCCTTGTACAATTTTGTTTTTGGTTGGATCAAATTTTACTAATTAATGAGTCGGATAGAATACTATTAGAAAGTAAACTTTTAATTATAAAAAAATAAATACACATGGAGCCACGTATGCACCATATAGACTAATATAAATGGTGACACATTATGAAGTGTATAAAGACAAATATGTACCCAAAGTTGGATGTTAAAGTAAATATATCAAAAACGTATGACAAAGGGTAAATATGACATTTATCTAAGAGTACATTGACAAATATGACCCTTTCCGTTCTTTTTATTTTACATCTAGTAATAATTACTTGTTATGACCAAAAAAATGATTGTAATGACACTCGTTTTATCCTACCAATACAAGTCAACCTAATTCTAAATATTACGATGACATGTGGAAGTAAAAATAAAAATAAAAGTCTAATAACAACTAAATAAAGCGGATAACAAAGTCTTCTTAAATAAATCCTAAAAATATAGTTATCACATGTGCAAATCTCTAACATTTTACAATAAAATTGAAAAAAATAAACAAATCTCGATGATATTTGTCTTTTCTCTTCTTTTAAAAGTTGGATGAAAATAAAAGAAAACATATTAATTAGGTTGAAGAATTCTCATCAGTCTGTACAGCTAGTAGCGGGGAGCCTTCCACTATGGCAGGTCGTCGTCAATTCAATCAATGGTGGATTCAGAATTTTCATTATGGAATTTCGAAAAAAAAAGAGTAGTGATTTGAAATCTTAAACCACTAAGTCAACTTGTAAATTTTTACAGAATCTTTTATTTTTTTTTTATATTCGATACATAAATAGAAAAACTACTTTCCTAAAAATATATGTACAAAGGAGAAAAATGTATAAAAAAGAAACATGTTATAGGACAAACTTTTTCTCCTTACAATTAAACAGTTAAAAAGTACTTGTGAAAACAAAAATTAAGCACATCCTTGTAGTGAAATGGAGGAAGATTATCACTATTTGCCTTGTTTTGATTCTGAGGATGATATGCAAAGTATTGATGGACTTAAAACTTTCTTCCATGAATTCTACATTGAATCAAAGAAGTTATGGAGTCTTGCTTCTCCAGCAATTTCAACTTCAATATGTCAATACTCAATTGCTCAAATCACACAACTCTTTGCTGGCCATCTTGGAGTCTTACAACTTGCTGCTGTTTCTGTAGAAAACTCTGTGATTGCTGGACTATGTTATGGTGCTTTGGTAATCTATTACGTCCTTCGTTTTAATTTATGTGTTTGACCTATTTTTGTTTTTAGTCGGTTAGTATTGAAAATCTTATGAAAAATATTTGATCTTTTTCGAACAGTTAGGTATGGGAAGTGCATTAGAAACACTTTGTGGACAAGCATATGGAGCTAAACAATTAGACATGTTAGGTGTCTATTTGCAAAGATCTTTGATTATACTCAACACAGCAGCATTAGCCTTAATGTTTCTCTACTTATTTGCAACTCAAATTCTACTATTCATTGGCCAGCCTATGGACATAGCAAAATGGGCTGGTAAATTTTCTATTTGGATGATACCTCAACTATTTGCCTATGCAATGAACTTCCCTATTCAAAAATTCCTTCAAGCCCAAAGCAAGATGATGGTTATGGCCATTATAGCTGCGATCGCGCTAGTTGGCCATACCTTGTTGAGTTGGTTGTTCATGATGAAAATGGATTTGGGGCTAGTGGCTGGAGCTGTAGTGCTAAATGGTTCATGGTGGTTCATGGTACTTGCTCAATTTGTTTACATTTTATGTGGGACTTGTGGTGAAGCTTGGTCTGGATTTACTTTCAAGGCATTTGAAAATATTTGGGGATTTGTTAGGTTGTCTCTTGCATCTGGTGTCATGATCTGGTGAGTCTTTCTATCAATTTTTATGACGTGGCGTCTTGAAATACTTGTCGTGTTTTACACTTTTTTTTAGAGTTAAACTATTTTAATTAAGATACACATTCTATTGATTTTTTGAGTTTCTATAACATTTTTTGTAATCAGTCTTAAAAAAATAATATAGTTTTATTTTTAATAATAATTTAATTTTAAAATAACTAATTTACCCTTAATGAAATACTTAATCTATTCTTATTTACCTATCGTCCTTACTAAAAATTTGCATGCAATTACTTGCTATTAATTAGTAACTAATATTAATTCTTTTAAGAAATTGTTAATTGTGTAGCTTAGAGTACTGGTACTTTATGGCTTTGATTATCTCTGCTGGATACGTGAAGGATGCAAAAATTGCTGTTGACGCAGTCTCCATATGGTGAGTTTATGATGATATGAAATTATGATTTTATATCACACGTTCAAACGCAGGTTTAGACGCCAGAATGCCTAACATTAATGGATGTGGTAGATGCACTTAATAAATTTCTTTTTTTTGTTAATAAAAAAAATGTTAAATGGACAATTTAATATACAAAATATCTGTTGACAAATTGTATATAAATAAGTATGGTTCAATCATGATTTGGTGAAATGTATTTTCACTTTAATTTATACTTTTTAAGATTAAGATGTGCTTGGTGTGAAAATATATGTCATTTTCGGGCATCAAATACTTTTTAAACACAAAAAAGTAAGGAAACTTTCACATATAGGAGTTTAAAAATAATAAATTATTCTCTATAGCTATAGTTTGATAATTACAGTTTGTAGCTACATGTTATATGGAGGAGAGAGGTGAGCAGACTGGGAAAGAGGCGAGAGAGAGGGGGAAAAGAGTGGAAGAAAGGTGAATCGTATATGTATATTGGTTAGATAATTGTATATTATACATATGTGTTTGTATATATGGAAAGAGAGATTGGGAGAGGGAGGAGAGAGGTGAGGGAGACCGGGAGAGGAAGGAGAGAGGCGAGCAGAGAGAGAGAGAGAGAGGTGAGCGAGATCGAGAGAGGGTGGAGAGAAGTGAGCGAGAGAGTGGGAGAGAGGTGAATTGTATATGTATATAATTGTATATTATACATATACATTTGTATATAGGGCAAGCGAGATTGGGAGAGGGAGGAGAGAGGCAAGCGAGAGAGGGGAGAGAGTGGGACAGAGGTGAATTGTTAATGTATATAGGTTAAACAATTGTATATTATACATATGTATTTGTATATTCTGGCGAATTATACATAGACAAACGTGACTAATTACACAAACTCGAAGTCAGTCCACGTAATTAATGTATAATGTTAGACGTGAGTGATAATTATAGCAAACTATAGCTATGATAAGTAATTAAATGGTATAAGTTTATTTTATTGCGTAATTTTTCCAAAAATGATATCTCAAGTCTATTAAAGGAAGTATAACTCTTTTATTATATTTTTTGTTTGTTTCGATATTTTGCAGCACCAGCATAGTTGGATGGACGTTCATGTTGTGCATTGGTTTTAATGCAGCAATAAGGTTTGTTTGTGTAGCATTTTTTTATCTTTTAATATTCAAGTAACGTAAAATTTGATTAATATATAAAATATATTTTGATCAAGTTGATACGAGAGGAGATATAATTTAAATAGGCTTTTTATGAATATATAAATTTTTTATGCATCGTCCTTACTATAAAAATATTATTCTTCCTATTTTAGTCTTGAAAATTACTCCTTAGCCTTCAAAATTTGTTTTGACCGACATAGAAATACTAAATGATTAATTCACGCTCATTGGTCTATGTAATTAATCAAATAAATTGATTTATGCTCGTTTATTGAAAACTTGACTTCACTATATAAGGGTACAATGGTAAACTTACCCGTTTTTTAAGGAGCGTGAGATCAAAAATGATACTCCCTCTATCCAGCAATAGTTGTTCACTATTGACTTGACACACCGCTTAAGAAATTATAAATAGAAAAACAATTTTACTATATCATCCTTTGAATATATTAAATACAATGTCTTGAAAAATGTAATAAAGAAATGACTATAATTAATGGTAAGGATAAATTAGTAATTAAGTGTAAAAATATTCATTGATTCATTAAGTGGAAAAGTATTGTTGGACATCTCAAAATAATATTTAGGACAACTATTATTGGACAGAAGGAGTAACATACAAATAGAAATGGAGGGAGGACTATTTTTTCTTTGAAAAATGTGTCGTAACTATTCAACATATATTTTAATTGAATCCGTGGGAAAAAAATAATGTTTTCATATGGAGAATTAGAAGTTTCTCTATATTTCAATGAGAACTACTTTTCACTAAGTGTTTTTTTAGAGAACTAATTTGATGAGGTGGAGAATTATATTTCATAGCACAAATTATTCACTGATTTGCGCTAGAAAAAACTTTTGCTTCTAGTAGTGACGATTATGGATGGAATAAAGTAATAAACCTGAATAAAATGAATTTGTTGTTTTTGGTTGCAGTGTAAGGGTGTCAAATGAACTAGGAGCAGGGCACCCCAGAACAGCAAAATTTTCAGTCCTAGTGGTATCAATTACTTCACTTTTAATTGGTACAATACTTACGATAGCACTTTTTGTTGCTCGAAGTCGATATCCACCTTTGTTTACGAAAAGTTTTGAAGTTCAGCAAGCCGTGTATGAACTTACTCCTCTATTAGGAACTACAATTATGCTTAACGGCCTTCAACCTACTCTTTCAGGTATATTTTCATCATCTCAAAATACATATTATATTTTATGGGTCAGTTCATTAAAAGGATAAATTGTGCGATTAAATGATATATTTATATGCTTTGGAGTTGCAATTTAAAATTAAAATTTGACATAAATAACACCCATCAAAATAGCCGATAAATGTATATTGCTTGTATATTAATATCAATAATGGAGCAACAATTACAGGTGTGGCTATTGGAGCAGGTTGGCAAACATATGTAGCTTACATTAACATAGTAAGCTACTATGCATTTGGTATTCCTTTGGGCCTTATTTTTAGCTTTTGCCTCGACATGGGTGTTAAGGTATTGTAATCTATCTCCTTCTCTACAATAACAAAAATACATCTTATGTTGGACTAACAAAAATGGATATTTATTTTTCGAAAACCTAAAGTACAAACTAATCTCTCTTTCTTTGCTCGTTCAGTATTGACTTAACATAAAGAGCAATAAATAGAATGATACTTTTGTTATATTTCCTTTAAATATAACAAATTTAATATGCTGATAAATGACTATAATTAATAATGAAGATAAGTTAGGAACTATATGATAAAGAGAAATTGGTCTAATGTCTCCCTAATTTATATCTGAAATCTCAACTACACATTTTAACTTTACGGGTGTTCTATCACCTCCCTGAACATTTTATTTATCTATTTACTATACACTTGAATGCCGACCTGTCACAGGAGGTGAAAACACCTCCTAGGCACGTGAGAAGAAGCAATGGTCATCTTCCCCAAGTTAAACAAACCACTTTTCTTTCTTTCCCACTATTAACTCTTGTTCCTTTTTTAAAAATTTCACATTTTTCTTTCAATCTAAGGTATATTTTAATTGTTTATGTTCATTTCTACTTTAAATCTTGTAGTTAGGATTTGTCATCTGCTCTAATTTCTTATTTAGGGTCTCTACTTTGAATTTTAAATTTTTTCGAAATTCGTTAAAAATGTCAAATGAAAACTTGAATAAACTTTGTATGGATGAAAACACACAAAAATGCTTTCAATTCAAATGGGGAAAAGAGGAAAGTGAGATGAAATCATTTCTTTGGGGCTTCTTACGTTTTTAGGAGGAAAATGGAGAAAACACAAGAATTGGGGTTTGAATAGGTAGGGACCCGCGCGTGCAAACACGTGAGACAATTTATTGGTTTTTGTGGACTGTACAACATTCAAGTGTGTAGTAAATAAGCAAATAAAATGTCCAAGGTGTGATAGGACACTCGTGAAGTTAGAGTGTGTATTTAAGATTTCGGGTATAGATTTTGGGGTTGAGGGGGGGGGGCGACTTTAGATCATTTTTTCAATGATAAATTATTTCTTGATTTTTTAAATTGGACTAGAAAAAAAGTGAATATCTACTTTTGAAATAATAGACAGAGGGTGTATTTCATAAAGGATAATTGGAATATCAAAATCACATTATTCCTAATTATAAAAAGATAATACTCCATCCATTTCCTTGACGGAGGGCGGAAACTTTTTAAGTTAAAGTGGATAGAGGCAGTAAAGGTAAAAGAGAATTTTAAAATTAAGTGGACAAAGACATTTTTTGTCATGTCGCGATTCAACACATCAGACCCTACAGACTCTTACTGTACAAATAAATAAAGCAAAACTTCCACCATAAAGAGAGATGAGTAGAAGCTATTAGAAATTATCATCAAACATCAGAAAAACCCTGCAAACAGACTATGTCAAGTGGCATAGAAAGAGTGGTACCAATATAAACACATGTACTAATATAACATAAATAACCAAAATAAAGCATGCAATATAAAGAAGTGACACCACCTCAAGTCTCTATCCACGTACTTTTATCCTCCCAGTTATAATGCCATAACTATTGCCCCGTGATCCCATGCCTCCCTGTTACGTTACCACAATATCAAACATAGTCTAATATTTTTATCATATTAATATTCTCAAATACAAGGCACCACCAGCCCTGCTAATTTTTCAAAATTTCATCAGCTCACTATAACGCCTGCAAGCCGTTATAGCCAGGGGCGGACCCATGTTGTGTGTTCTGGGTGCTCGAGCACCCATTAGCCTCGGCTCAAGCTATGCATATTTAAGTAGAAAAATAGCTATATTACTATATATGTAATCTCGAGCACCCATTGAACATAAAACTGGATGGCGCCTCTGGTTTACAGTCCGAAATGTTCTTTTATGCCCTATATTTAGGGTGGCAGGTGAGATCGATTCCCCACCAAAGCATTTTTTCCCTTTTTTTCTTTCTCATGTCTTGCTCTTTTACTTTGTTTTCTTCTAACATTCTCCTTTTAGCTGTAAAAGTATATTGCTTCGCTTTTTTTTTTCTTGGGACATCCAAATAATATACAAGACGTACATGAATATTCACACTTCAAATTAAAGTGACTTTTAGTTCATAATTTCGCATTATATAAAATGTCAAAATCTAAAGTAAGAACTTTATTCCTCTTAATTTCTCTTTGTGTTACACTCATATAGTTATTCATTACATTATTGTGTTGTCGGGTCAAATTTATTAGAGAAGTCGTATATTTATTTTCTTATTGGTTAAACTGAAAATCAAACCATTAAGGACCAAAATCGATAAATCGAAAACAGATAAAAGATCTCTTTTTGGTTTGGTTATTTGTTTAACGTATTTAAAAACCAAAAATCACAATAGATCAAAACGATAATATATAAAATCGAACAGAATCGAACAACGCACACCCCTAGTTGAGCACCCATAGCCATAAAATTCTGGATCCGCCACTGACTACAGCGCACCGCCATAACGGGAAGCCTCCCACTATGGTGGTCTGACGTCAGCCCGACTCAAAAATCAATTTGGGCCAAAAATGGTCATGTGCTAAAGTATTTTAGAAGTGCACTACATTTTCAGAACTTTGAGACTCCACATGAGATGCCCTTTAGAAATGACTGATCGGATCGATACATTTTTAGAGTGTAATATACCTCTTAAGAAAAGCAATCCACAATATTAATTAAAGGATAATTTTCTATACTTTTTATGTCCCTAATTACTTGTCCATCTTTGAATTGATACACCTATGAAGAAAACAACGATTGAACATATGAGTTTACCATTTTACCTCTATTAATTATGAAATAGATGAATTAAAAAACATAATATTTTCATGAAGTTCTACCTTTTTCAAATTAATTAATTGAAGGTATAATAGATAAAAAATTATCCTTACTTAATCAGCCAAAATGAACAAATAATTAAAGATAACTAAAACCTCTTTAAAAACTAGATATGAAGTTGAAAAGGTCATTAAAGAAAATGTAATTTTGGAAAGAAACAATTAATAAATTTTTAAATTTTGAAAAATTGATTCATTTTTAGAACATAGAGAAAATGTTTTGAGATTCATTTATTTTGGATCTTAGAGAGTTCTTTCTTTCTTGATTGAGATGGACTAAAAAAGTGTATCACATGAATAGAGGAAGTACAAGAAAAAAGTGTTGGAAACTTTATTATATATAATTTCTATAATTTCATGGTTTTTATTTATTCTTTTGGTTTATATTTGTAAATTATAAATGGCAGGGCATGTGGACAGGAATGTTGTTAGGAACCACATTTCAAACTAGTATTCTTATTCTCATGATTTCCAAAACTAATTGGAAAAAAGAGGTAATGTCTTGCAAATCCATCATATATAATAGTAATTTTTTCAAGAAAATAGTTCAATCATTTCAATTATTGTGTGAACCTGTTTGATCATGTTTTTGAAAGATTAAAGTTTTTTTTTTCTTTCAAAAAAATAATTATTTTAAAGAGTGAGGTGTCTTTTGGAGCTTTTATAAAAAAAAAAAAAGTGTTTGGATGAAAATAGTTTATATATCCTAAGGACAATGAATCTTATTGTTATCTAAATAAAAGTTAATGATAGGTTACTAGATCATATAGTTATGAAAATTAAGGATATGTTATCATATTTTTATTAGAAAAAGAATGTGTTTACACAAAAAAAAAGAAACAACATGTTTATGATAAAATGCATTTTTGACTCAAAAGTAATAAAGTAGAAATATTTTTGAATTAAAATATTAATGATGAAAATATTTTTGAATCAAAATATTAATAAAAAATATCTTTTTTTATATAATTTTATATAATTTAAAATATCTTAAAGCTCTTTAGGCTCAAAAAAGTGACTTTAATGTTATCATAGTACTTTATTTTCCCATTTGTTGCAGGCTTCCGTTGCCGAAGAAAGGGTAAAAGAATGGAGAGGTAGCAAATGATTAAGGGCTTGTTTGGCCCTAATTTAAATTAGATTGAATTGAAGTTGAAATTTGTTTGGACAAATGATTTGAAACTTTTTAAGTTGTAATTTTTTTTTGATAAATATTAATACTCTTTAATTTATGAAAATTATCAAAAAATTTCAATTCTTGTACAAATTTACCGAATAAGAGCAATCATGTTTCATAAATAAAAAGGAAAATGCACAAGTACCCTCCTAGACTATGATCTAAGTTTCAGCGACACACCTTAACTAAATTAAGGTCCTATTACCCCCTGAATTTATTTTTTTTGTAATTTTGTGCATCTTTTTGGCTTACGTGGCATCCAAATATCTCTCACGCGCCTCAATTATGCGGGGTCACAGAGTGTGCTAAGTAAGACAAAAGGTGTATATAATTACAAAAAAATTAAGGTCAGGGGTAATAGGACCTTAGTTTAGTTAAGGTGTATTTCTGAAATTTTGGTCATAGTATAAGGGGATAGCTAAAAAACTTGATGATGTGGCCGAATTATAATTGGCCACGTATCAAAAATGGTTTTGCGAAACCACCGTTAAAAAATTATGGCATGAATGAGTTTTTTTTTAACGGTAATGGCATAAATGAGCCAAACTTTTAATTGATGGCATAAATGAGTCTTTTCTGAAAGTTCAATGGCATATTTGAGCCTTTTCCCTTATTAAAAATGAGGTCCTTAAATTTGGGGGCCTAAGGCATATATATGTCTTTATTTTAACACTGTCGAGCCACCCCCGGATAACCCCTAAAATTTTGCTCAAATTTATATACAAATGTAATTTTCATCTTTTTTTTAAATTTAAATATACTATTCGCTTTACACGTGTGTAGTACACACCCTCACTAATTCTATCATATAAGTTTGATCAATGGTGAGAGGAGTTTGATATAAAGTGTTCTACTAATCGTGTAAGGGTTAATTTAGTTGGTTAAGGGAAAGGGTTAAGTAGAAGTATACATAATATAAACTCGGACAAATATAAAAATTCGTTAGACCATTTTTGCAAATTTATTATAATGCATATAAAGTATACTTCTCTTTGTTTGTAGTTCACCGTTGTTAAATTTCGATAATTATTAGCTTCCACATAACTCCGTATATATTAACTACCTCAATCCCAACATGTCTAGAGTTCACTAAAGAAAAAATTAGCTCTAACTAATAAATAGAAAATTCATGTTATTAGCAAAAACTTTATTACAAGTACATAAAAGAATTGAAAACTTAAAAAAATAAAATAACAAATTAAATTCTCCTCATATAATTATCAAATAACATGCAACTCTAGCTTGAGACCTTCAAAACACCCTTTTTTGCTTGTAGAGATGAAATAGTATGGCCCAGATTTGTCAAGAGTAATTGATGTTTGGCCACTATTATCCTTGTAGAAAGTTTTGATATTACTATCACAAAGTGCATAGCTTGAAATATCCACTGAGGCCACATCTATCACTTTTGGGGCATAGAAGAAATCTGTCGACAATAGTCAAAATTTGAAATTTATGATTATAATTTATATGAGTTAAATAAATATTTCTAAATTACTGAGTTTGGTGAAGCTTTATAGCTCCACCCCTAACTCTTTTCTTTGTGAATAAAATTTTAAGACAATTTCAGTAAATTTATTCTATTTCCTCTAATTTAACCGGTGAGTTTGATTGGATGTGAAGTCTAAAAAATAAAAAGATGTTTAAAAAATGTGATGAAAATCACAGGGGTAAAATGAGAAATAGATTGCTATATGACAAATAATACAATCTTGCTAGACGAGTTTAAGTAACTACGTTGACTTCCACATTAATTTAAGAAAGAAAGACTTTCAAGCTACGTGACATTTTGAGGTTATATACTATCATTAAGGTATATGTTCAGTACGAAGAAAAAGAATATAAGTTATTTTCTATCGAACAAACACCAATATTTCTTTCTAAGAAAAAAAAAATTATTAAAAGGGAAAAATTAACTTTCACCACTTATGTATTTCTCTCGTGATGTAATTAATTTAAAACATTTTCTAGCTTTTAATTAAAGAGTATTAGACCATGAAACAAATGTCTTTCATCCAATTCTTATAGAATTTATCACTACATCATTTCTAAAGAATGAATAAGGTTAATCATAGCGAAAAGGGTTTTTCATCAAAATAATTTTTCAAAAACTTAAAAATGAATTTATCTAACATGCCAAGTGCACCTTAAAAGTAAAAAATAGATATTCATTTTTCTTATTTTAAGACTTATAAAAAATGAAAGTATGTCATGTAAATTGAAACGGTACTTACGTAGAACATCTCCAACACGAAAGCTTTTGCCATAAGCCCATGGATGATAATCAACCCCCGGACTCCAACCTCTTTTGTCACCCACAACATACTCATTTGCTAAACTTCTTGGCATTTCAACACACAAAATCAAGAAAATGCACACAAATACTAATTTTCCAATTGAAATGGCCATTTAATATGTATTTCACTATGTTGCTAGAGCTCTTTCTATTTAATTTCTTCTAACAAAAGAAGATTGAAATATTAGAATAGAGATAACAAATAGGTTGTTAAGGCAAGTGTAAACATATCAATTAAGGTTTTGTTTTTATAGAGATGTTGAAGAATCCAAGTTGCTTTATTTTATTTTAACATAAATGTTTGTTTAATTAATCAACTCTATGCACGAAAGTAATACTAAATTGGCTTCAAATTATGGACTGGCTATAGACAGCAAGATTGTAGCACATGCATACGCGGATTTAAAATTTGAACGTTCTGATTCGAAATTCAAGTTAAGAAATTATATCACAACCCGGCCATATCATATACTTTGATTTGAAATCGATTATATATTTGTACTTATTTTACTTTTTTTTTTTACACACATAGATGACTTTTATAACCCTATGATGCATCTAATGGATCTCATGAATTTGTCCTTTGACCTATGCTATCATGTAGCTTAAAAGAGCACAAATCATGTAAATTGTGTTTCGTCTCAGTTAGATAGCGTTTCACTTTTTAATCAGTCACTTTTTAAGGTGGAATGTGTCTTTTGTGGTACGTGCACTTTTTTCAAAAGTTTATCAACCCAGAAGTCTTGTTTTTACAACATTCCTGGGATGTGGTAAAAACAAGTACTAAAACTAATGAAAAAACAATAGGTGGTCTCCTGGACAATCTATCTTCTCCTGACTTAATTTTTAGAGTTGAGTAATTAAATATAATATTTAATTCCTTTAAATAATTACAGAGCAGATTTTCATTTCAATTCTCTCTTTTCAACGTTGGAACCCCATATTAAATTATGTTCACGCACTAGATGTCCAGCTTTGAAATTAATTAATAAGAACTCAGAATCTGAGATTTACAACCAAAATGAATAAACTAATTATACTTAATATAATAATTAATACAAGAACCAAAAAATAAATAGATAGAATTTCCGGAAATTTTGGATCTTGTTATATATCCATGAATAATAATGAGTTGAGTGTAGCATTGATGGAAGTTTCCTTATTTAATTAAAAAAAATATAAGGTGAAAAAAGAGTACTTCTTCTTCAATTTTATTTAAGAAAATAAACTGATTTTAAAAAATTAGCCCAATAAGTATTATTATTTTCATGTATAAATTTATGTGATAAGAATCTAAAACGACATTTAATTTGTTAATCAAGGCATGTGACAAGTTAATGACAATATGAGGATCTTGCCGTATATCTCGTAGTGTGGTAGCTAAGGAAGCTGCTTATATACGGATTCGACTCTTCTCCATTTTTATATTATTTTTATTTAAATATAAAAAAATATTTTTTAAAAAAAAATTAGAATATGAAATATTTTTCATAACAAAAAGGCATTTTTATATTATTTTTATTTCTTCAATTTTTTATTTAGATACAAAAAAACATCTTTAAAAAAAATTTAGAATATTAAATATTTTTCATAACAAAAAGGCATTTTTATATTATTTTTATTTCTTCAATTTTTTATTTAGATACAAAATAACATCTTTAAAAAAAATTTAGAATATTAAATATTTTTCATAACAAAAAGGCATTTTTATATTATTTTTATTTCTTCAATTTTTTATTTAGATACAAAATAACATCTTTAAAAAAAATTTAGAATATTAAATATTTTTCATAACAAAAAGGCATTTTTATATTATTTTTATTTCTTCAATTTTTTATTTAGATACAAAATAACATCTTTAAAAAAAATTTAGAATATTAAATATTTTTCATAACAAAAAGGCATTTTTATATTATTTTTATTTCTTCAATTTTTTATTTAGATACAAAATAACATCTTTAAAAAAAATTTAGAATATTAAATATTTTTCATAACAAAAAGGCATTTTTATATTATTTTTATTTCTTCAATTTTTTATTTAGATACAAAATAACATCTTTAAAAAAAATTTAGAATATTAAATATTTTTCATAACAAAAAGGCATTTTTATATTATTTTTATTTCTTCAATTTTTTATTTAGATACAAAATAACATCTTTAAAAAAAATTTAGAATATTAAATATTTTTCATAACAAAAAGGCATTTTTATATTATTTTTATTTCTTCAATTTTTTATTTAGATACAAAATAACATCTTTAAAAAAAATTTAGAATATTAAATATTTTTCATAACAAAAAGGCATTTTTATATTATTTTTATTTCTTCAATTTTTTATTTAGATACAAAATAACATCTTTAAAAAAAATTTAGAATATTAAATATTTTTCATAACAAAAAGGCATTTTTATATTATTTTTATTTCTTCAATTTTTTATTTAGATACAAAATAACATCTTTAAAAAAAATTTAGAATATTAAATATTTTTCATAACAAAAAGGCATTTTTATATTATTTTTATTTCTTCAATTTTTTATTTAGATACAAAATAACATCTTTAAAAAAAATTTAGAATATTAAATATTTTTCATAACAAAAAGGCATTTTTATATTATTTTTATTTCTTCAATTTTTTATTTAGATACAAAATAACATCTTTAAAAAAAATTTAGAATATTAAATATTTTTCATAACAAAAAGGCATTTTTATATTATTTTTATTTCTTCAATTTTTTATTTAGATACAAAATAACATCTTTAAAAAAAATTTAGAATATTAAATATTTTTCATAACAAAAAGGCATTTTTATATTATTTTTATTTCTTCAATTTTTTATTTAGATACAAAATAACATCTTTAAAAAAAATTTAGAATATTAAATATTTTTCATAACAAAAAGGCATTTTTATATTATTTTTATTTCTTCAATTTTTTATTTAGATACAAAATAACATCTTTAAAAAAAATTTAGAATATTAAATATTTTTCATAACAAAAAGGCATTTTTATATTATTTTTATTTCTTCAATTTTTTATTTAGATACAAAATAACATCTTTAAAAAAAATTTAGAATATTAAATATTTTTCATAACAAAAAGGCATTTTTATATTATTTTTATTTCTTCAATTTTTTATTTAGATACAAAATAACATCTTTAAAAAAAATTTAGAATATTAAATATTTTTCATAACAAAAAGGCATTTTTATATTATTTTTATTTCTTCAATTTTTTATTTAGATACAAAATAACATCTTTAAAAAAAATTTAGAATATTAAATATTTTTCATAACAAAAAGGCATTTTTATATTATTTTTATTTCTTCAATTTTTTATTTAGATACAAAATAACATCTTTAAAAAAAATTTAGAATATTAAATATTTTTCATAACAAAAAGGCATTTTTATATTATTTTTATTTCTTCAATTTTTTATTTAGATACAAAATAACATCTTTAAAAAAAATTTAGAATATTAAATATTTTTCATAACAAAAAGGCATTTTTATATTATTTTTATTTCTTCAATTTTTTATTTAGATACAAAAAAACATCTTTAAAAAAAATTTAGAATATTAAATATTTTTCATAACAAAAAGGCATTTTTATATTATTTTTATTTCTTTCAATTTTTTATTTAGATACAAAATAACATCTTTAAAAAAAATTAGAATATTAAATATCTTTCATAACAAAAAGGGAAATGAAGACGATCGAGCTCAAGGACAATATTATTCATTTGGTCATGAATATTTTTATGTTTATTTGAAATATTATTTTTCGAAACTATTTAGATACAAATTGATATAATGGAAATTATCATAATTTAAAAATATTAAATTATGCTAAAATAAGCTTTACAAGTACTAGTTTAAATATTAAAAAAAATTAGGTTATAGATTTTAAATGTCTAAATCATTGCAAAACTAAAGAACAAATATTTAATGTTATTGTTATTCTTAGTGTTGAATTTTACCTTTCTAGCATTAGTATTTATTTGATTTTGATATGAGTTTTATTAGAATTAATAATATATAATATGGACTATAACTTTTGTTAGACCATTCAAAAATTTTAAGTCTCAAGAACTTGAAATAATATGTTAAAAGATAAAAATATGAAAAAGTATAAGAAATATTTACAAATTATATCAAAGTAAATAATCTTATGTATAAAATTATTCTAAAAAATTGTGTTTATAATGTTGGGTTGATCTCAGATTGACTTTTTTAGTTAAAATCAAGCCAACTCAAATACAGTCTGATTGTTTTTCTCAATATCATACTAAGTCAAACCAAATCATTAGTTAAGTTTTTTTTAAAATTATACTCGATTTACGATTTGATTCGATTTTCAGTTCAATTTTATATTGTCTCAGTTAATAAATTAAATGGTAAGCCTAAAGTTAAATTATCACTAAATATAAAAATATGTTATTTTTTTATCGACTAAACAGAGAACATGTCATTTTTTCAAACAAATTCAATAGATTTTCCTAATAAACTAATTTAGCTCAGCTATAATCCCCACAACTATTAATTGTTCACTTTTTCTACGAAAACGGCGGTGACATATCATATAGAAAAGGTACACATTAATAGTTAATACTATGTGTTTTGATAAATTTGGTGATAGTTAAAGATTGGGCTTTTTACGGAGTTTATGTTCAAGGCCCATTAAAAGTGGCCCAGTCCAGAACAAAGATCAATCGGACTCACTTAATGGGCCATAATGAGCTCGGGCTGGCCCAAATATCTCATGTCTTTTAATGTCACAAAGGAGCATTTACTAAAGAGATTAAATATACAAAAAAGTAAATACAAGAAGGCGTCAAGGAGATTCAACAATTATTATATGTAATAAAAATATTTTTTTTACTTTTGGATGATATAATATTTCATCAAAAAGATTCAAATGAACACTCTTACGTTCACTTGTCTCCACCCCTAATCTCAACGTGATATTTTCTCAAAATTAAAATGTAAGATATGAATGAATATAAGTGATATAAGAGCGAATGATTACAGTGACTATACAAGAATGAATAAATACGAGTGATACAAAAACGAACGAATACAAGTGATACATGAGCGAATAAATACTAGTGAAACTAGAGTAAATTAATACAATCCTTAGAAGTTGCTATACTTGTCTACAATAGATGATTGTCGATGAAGTTGTTAAAATTTTATAATAATGAAGAAATTAATTTAAAAGCTAGAAGTAAACAATAGCTAAATTGAACAAAATTTTCATCATTGAAGAATAATACTCTAATAAATAATCTGAATTATTGATCGATAAAAAGATCTAATAAAATTTCTCAATTTTCAAAATTCATGTCAATTCAAACATCACGATCATCAAAACTGTGTATTTACGTACCAAATTAAGTTTTGAGAGTGACTATTAGCGAACAAATCCATATACCTCATTATATATATTCATACACGTTTATTTGTTACCTTTTATAGTGATAAATAAAAGTTGTGTACTTTTAAGGTTGCTTTTTTCAATAAAAATTTGGGCCACAACAAATAAATGCTAGTAACAACCAACTGTTAAAAAGGTCCCAAAATCTTTTCAAAAATCCTGTCAAACATGTGATCAATAATATTTTCTAATACTTTAATTTATGTGAATTTATTTAACCAAATAATTATTATTTAACTATATTTTTTTAAAAATTATAACTTATATATGTCATGATATTTGTGTGATGAAAACAACTTGTCATTGGAGCCTGCATAAATTAGATTATTTTCAATTTAAGAATAAAAATGAAATATAT
>NC_028643.1:3569862-3588538 GCF_001406875.1 Solanum pennellii
TATATATATATATATATAAACACAAATATGTAATGAATTGAGCTGAGGGACCCTTACAACATAAAAGCTCTGGAAAAGCTTCAACTACCACATGCTACTCCAACAAAATCATCTTTTTGAATGTGGACAAAAGCATTGTATTATTAGTATTTTTTTCGTTTTAGTTTATTTAGTTTATTCATTTTAATTTGATTGAAATATAAGAAAGTAAGAAGAAATCTGAATTTATAATTTTAAATTAAAAATATTTAAAATATATATCAGGATATTTTTTAATATTGCGATCTTAAATATACTATATAGAAAAGTAGAATCAAAATATTGTCAAAAAATATCATTTTAAAATGAAAACAACTTACGAGAAGAAGTAAGATAAACTAATTAAAATGGAGGAAGTACCATAAATATCGAAACAATTCTCAATTTTTTAATGTGTTGCCCTGATTATTTTCGAATTGTGTAATTCTTGAGTGGGCAAGTACTTCTCTCCAAGCCAACGAGAACACAAGACCTCATATAGTGTTTGCAAGCCCCTAATCAATAGACTAAGCCCTTCAACTTGTTTCAGGAAGTATCAATTTAGGCATTTATATTTATAAAACTAAAATTTTATCAGTAAATAACGTAATTTTTCGACGAAGGAGTATCGCTCGATATCCCTTAGACTAAGGTAGGTCCACCACTAAACATGAGTTGTATTGAAGTGTTAAGACTATTTCACCTTTAATTAAAATCCTACCCAACAAACTTCTACCAATTATAAATAATTAAGGGGTCGTTTGATAGCTAGATAAAAGATAAGTTATATATGCATGCTTTTTTTTTACACCTCATATGATATTTGATAAGTAGATAGGAAAATAAGTTATTTATCTATGTAATTGATAATTTTAAAACTTGCATACTAATAATGTATAAATCATGAGAGAATTTATATAATATTTTATATAGAAATAGAATTATAGAATATTAAATAATTAATACATATATAACCACTTTTTATATAACTAATATATAGAAATAAGATAATATTATATAAATTCATTCACAATTAATTTGTATATTACTAATATCTACATAATTCTACCGATTACCGTTTAGCTAATCGCTACACCTATTCTTTAGGCCTATCAGTACACATGCTTATCATGTCTCCTCCACCCACACATTTATTGATGGTGAAGTTAAGGTAATACCAAAATTTTCTTTGTTATTATTAGGGTACAATTGGTAAGGGTCAAAATGGTTTATCTGAATTTTATTTGACGAAAATTATATTATTTATATATAATTAAAATTATTTATTTATTTGATATTTTAAATTCTTTTCATTTCTTTGTTTGATATTTTATATTTAAATTTTTTTAATGAAAATCATTGCTCTATCATGTTGGTTACCAATGTAGAGAAAAATATATATTACTCAACAATGTTAGTGGCTAAACTCCCTTTAACTACTACTAACTAATTGTGTAACAAAGTTCTTAACAAAGACATAATCGATTACCCATTCTCTACAAGTGATTTATACCAAGCCGCTTAAATGTCAATTATAATTGTTTGTAATAAATTTTCAAGTGATAAAGTATTAGAATCGAAATAAGCAGGTGTAACACTTAACTAACAAAATAAATCTCGAAAGACTACGAATAAGAGGACAAACGAGATTTATGCCAAAAGACAAAAAGATTTAACGTGATTCTGTCAATCAACCTAAGTCCATAAAGGAGATGAGCAATCCACTATAAATATGCGAGTACAAAATATAGAGAGAAACAATCTCAACCAATTTACTCGGAATACATGGGAGGTTCACACAAATGATAACTTATCAAGCTTGTGACCCACAAATTTTCTCCCTAACCAAAACTCTCAGAGCCTTTTAAGAATACATTGTGAATGCTGATTAAGTTAGAAGGAACATGCTTCTATTTATAGAGTCCTAAACTTTTTCCTACCAGAAGAAGTATTAGCCAATCAAAAAAAAACTTTTTCCTAAAAGGAAAACCTATTTATGCTAAGAAATCAGGCAAATAAAACTCAACATAAAGAATAAATTACAGTCACAAAAAAAACTATGAAAAAACATAATTTTATTCTTCAAGATTGCGGGTACAATTGTTAATTTCTTGGTTCTTCTCTCATTAGATACTTATCCATAATTCGAGGGCAATTTGTAGTATATTTTTCGACTTAGGATGATTCGAACTTAATCTACATAATTTGAGGGTTATTAGTGGCATATTTCTCAAACTAAAATAATTTAGACTTGATCTACATAATTTGAGGGCTATTAGTGACGTATTTCTCAAACTAAGATGTTTTGGACTTGATCTACATAATTTGAGGGCCCCGTTGATTGCATATTTCTCAAATGAAAAAATTACGTGTCTACAGCGATAACATATCATTTGTGTTCCACAAATTCCTCCCCTCCTCCCCCTCCCCAAATCAAAACTCTCAAAGCCAATATAGCTACATTAGGAATGCTAATTAAGTTATAAGGAATGAACATCTATTTATAAAGTGCTAAACTTTTTCCTAAAAAAAAAGGAGTAGTTAATCGTTAACATTTTCTTAAAAGGCAAAACCTAAATTGGAAAAAAAAACTCAAGACAATTAATACCCAACAAATCACCTATCTCCTATCTTGCTCGTCTCTCTTATCTCTTTCTCATCTCTCTCTTATCTCGCTCGCATATCTCCCTACGAACTTGTATTTCATAATGTATTTGGTACCAAAGGTACATTCATATGACTTGAAATTTGATCCAAAATTACAGAGATAATATACAATTACTTTAAACTATAAAATGAATTAATATATATGATAGAAATATTTGTATAATTAGGTTTATACTTCTTTCAAAATTAAAACAATAATAATAAGAATCCCAAATCATAATCAATTAAATACTTCCTCTATTTCAATTACATAACACGTGAAATGTTTTTAGATAACTCCGTTAATTTGACTGGAAATTATATTAATTACTCTTTAAACGTCCAAAAATGTCAGAAATTAAAAACGATGCCTTATACAGCTATTACTGTATTTTGTTCAAAAATAAATATTTAATTCCTATATTTAGTTAACTGATACCACATAAATAAAATGAGAGGCCAAAAAATAATAAATATATATATTAACAATCTGTATGAGAATAACATATTAACAATAAAACAAGAGAGTAAGACAAAGTTTTCTAGTTCGAAGAAGTTTCCTTTATTGTGTTTGTATAAGTATGTAGAACCTATATTTTCCCCTATATTAAAATTTTTCTTTTAATATATATAATGATATTAATTGGCTATGCTTTATTGTAGTTCTTATTATAGGCTACGAAAAAATTAAGATTTAGCAATAAACAAATTCTATAGCTAAATAATAAAATTAACCGCTAATTGTATTAAACGATGAATTAGAGATACATTTTTCGTTAACTTCAAATAAAATAACGATGGACTAGTGATGAAGTTCGTAATGTTTTTTAGTAGGGTTAGAATTTTATATAATTTTTCCTTTCTCTTTTTTAGAGTAAAAGAAAATTTCTGACGCTAAAAAAAATTAACTAGTGCACTTGCAAGTTTTAATTTCATAGTAAAAAAGTTATCTGTCATATTATATTCACCTTTTTTCTATTCTCTTCTATTCTCTGTCCTTTCTCGCTCGTTTTTCTCCCTATTTCGCTCGTCTTTCTTCTTTCTCTTTCAGTCTCGCTTGTTATATATACAAATACATATATATAATATATAACTTTCTAATCAATATATATATATATATATATACACATTTCATTTCTTGCCTCTTTCCTCTCTCTCAGTCTCGCTCAACTCTCTCCTCCCTATAACATATAGCTATAAATTGTAATTATTAAACTATAGCTATGGAAAGTTATTAGACTATTTTTGAGTGGCTATATGTGAAAATTATCTTTAAAAGAAAGTAATATTTTTTTGTATTAAGAAATTATTTTATTTTAAGTGATTTATTTTTTCTATTGCAAGTTTCTACTGTTATAAAATCTCCTAAATTTAAACAGGTTTGATAGGTCATATTTTTTTAGAATAATTTCATTATCCTTATTTTATATTCTATCAATTTTTTAATATTCGAAAATAATTTCATTCAATTTGAAATTTGAAATTATTAAATACAATCCTTTTTGGGAAGTTTCCTTTTTTTGTATTATTATCTTTTTTTTTTCATATAATATAGCCACGTAGTGATAAAATCATTATTAATGTTTGACAAAAAGTTATCAAAGATTGCTCTAGAGACAGGATCAAAACCAATCTACTCATGCAAATTAAATGAAAGTGACATTTATAAGATTGCAAAAATACAAAACACAACTACTTGAAAATTTTAGTTCATGTTTTATAATGTTTACTTAAGGAGTTGTAAATATTACATCATTCGTTCTATTTTATATGATACGATTTGATTTGATATAAAATTTAAAATAAATAAAAGAAGATCTTTTATATTTATTGTTCAAAATAAATTTTAAATATTAATATAATTAGAAATCACTTTAAAAAATTTTAAAGTTATATTTTTGTTGAGACAAATTAAATAAATCACATAATTTAAGATTAAGAAGTTTCATTTTATTAATTAAAAGTGACAAGTGAAAGTGCTTTTTCTTTAAAAATAATAAATAAATAAAATTGAACAGAAAAAGTATTATTAACTATTTCATTAAGCAGATCCCTACCGAAAAGGTTGAGGATCCAATAGTACGACATAATTTTAGACTAATTAAAGAAAAAAAACTATATAATTACATAAATATTTCTCTCATATATATTAATTCTTCCTATAGTTTAAATAATTATATATTGTCTCACTAATTAGTAATTTTCATGTTACATTTCAAGTAACATATATCTGAATACATATATTTTTGCCATCAGATATACTCTAAGAATACAAATATATAAAGAGAGATTGCAAAAGAGAGTGGGAGAGAGACGAGTAAGAAAGGAAAGAGGTAAGTGAAATAAGATTGAGGCGAGTGAGAAATATCCCAGATACATGCCTACGAATAACGCTAGCACTATAGCAAAAATTATCATTAGCTAAATATGTATTTTTAGCAGCAATTGTCACTCATTGTATATGTCCCTAAAGTCTTTAACGACATTTGATTCTAATGACACTTAACTAATGTCAATATTTAATGTCGCTAAAAGTTATTTTTGTTGTAGTGTAGATACATGTATCTGGATATGAGATACATTCAGAATTACAGATACATACATAGAGAGAGGCAAACAAGAGAGTCAATATACGACACACACATATGAGTTCACTTGAATATACTATATCTATTTACTACAATATATCCAAAGATCAAAATCTAACACGAATAATAATTTAAAAAATTTATAAAAGACATACAATTAAATCCTAAACTAATGAAATCTATGTTGTTTGCCCTAAATTAAACCCTCTTAAACTTGTAAAAAAAAACTATTCGAACTAGATAAAAATAGGGAAAATTGTATATAATAGCAAACTAATAACCTAAAATAAATGGAGTAGCTAGGGTTTGATTTAATTGTGCTCCATAGCAAACGTTTGCAAAAAATTGCCAGGCGTCTCTCTCTCAAATATCTCGCTCGCCACTCTCCTCCAATCTCTCGCCCGCTTCCTCACTTTTTATACAAACACAAGTGTATAAAAATTGTTTCTAATTGTATAAAGCAGAGAAAATTATATAAATACATATATTTTTGTTCCCCTCTCTCCCCTCTTCCAGATCTCGCTCGCCACTCTCCCAAATCTCGCTCGCCACCCTCGCCTTTCTCACTTATACAAACAGAAGCGAAATGTATAAATTGCGTTTTTGTTTGTATAAAGTGTGAGACAATTGTATATACACATGCAAGTACATATATTTTCGTCCTATACACTTATAATTATACGATAAAAATACTCCCCTGCCCATTTTCTTTTGCCTTTCTCTCTTTCTCGTTTTATACAATTTTCAAATTGTATCTAATTTCTCTCTTTCTCGTTCTATACAATTCGATTCAATTGTATATTCCTTGTCAAGTCTTTTTTGTCTTTCTATCTTTCTCATTTTATACAAATTCAAATTTTATGTAATCATTCTATACACTTATAATAATACAATTCGTTTTATACACTTCGTTTTTATACAGTTCTCTGCCCAAGTGTCTTTCTCTTTCTTGTTTTATACACTTCATTTTATACAATTTGCTTCAACTGTATATGTATAACGAATTACACAGTTTCTATGTTTGCTATGGAGCGCAATTATGCAAACTTTGCTATAACATACAAATATGAATTTTTTATTTGCTATACATGAAAATTGCCCATAGAAATATGCATACTATATGTAGGATGTCATGAGTAGTAGTATCCATATGAAATAATTATAAATTAATTATTTTTAAAAACCTCAGTATTTCTTTTCTAACTATAAAAATGATAGTGACTATGTATCTACTAATGTGGATGTAACTGGGAGACCACATATAAACCAACACAAGATAGCACTTTTATAATGTCACCCTACTCCCAAAATACTTTTACAATTACTTAGAATCTCTTCGTAAATTTTATTTAGATATTTTACTTAAATTTTATTTTGATTAAATATCTGAATATATGATAAAAACGAGTTTGCTAAATAGTTTCAACTTAAAAATGTGAAAAAGTTTTTTTTGTAACTTCTCAAACATTCATTACATATATAATTTAATCATGTAATATATATCACTTTTTATTATTATATAAATCAACATCAATTTAAATCGATCTGCATTTACATTATTATTGGATCTAATGCACATAGTTAAAGCAAATATCATACTCTAAGTGAAATTAACTTATTTACATAATATGTCCTCGCGAATATACATGAAAAAAATTAAAAATTTTATTCAACAACATCTAATGATAACACTTTATCACGTTACTTTAAATACAGAACAAAAACATAACAACGAGAATAACAACAATTATTAAAGTATACCTAATGTATAATCTCATAGATAAATCTAGAAAAATAAAGTATATATAAACATTACTTTCATCATGAAAAAATAATTAAAAATTGTTTTTGAAAGAATTTAGTAGAAAAAATACTGACAATTGTAAAAGGAAGTTAATGTGTTCTACCTTTTATATATTTTTTTACTATAATAAAATGCACCAACTTTGAAATAAAAGATTTTATTAGTAGATTAATTAGATAAGTAGCTTTTCAAAATGTTGTCTTTTTGAATTTGAAGGGGCATTTTAAGGTGCTTTTTATAAGTGGGGTTGCATTTTATTAATGGTGTGATGACAGCAAAGACTGAAAAGGATAAGGAAGGGACCATATCTTGATCTTTTTCTTTTAGTTAACAAGACATACATACATGATAGATATACACTTAGATAATATGGATAGGAACACATGATTTGTCTTGGCTTCAATTTGAGCCAACAATGCCTAACCAAATTTTGATATCAATAGTGAAATTCGATTAAATTTAGATTTACATATTACGAGGTTCATTTTTATATAACAACATATTCAGGGTTCTTCAGGTTTACGTGAAGTCTTGAACTCATATTTTTGTTTCGAGATGATATATAGTAGTGTTATATTTTTAAAAAAATTAGTCAAATATGCATATGTGAATTCACATACATACGAAGTACCATATAACGCAATGATGATTGGGTGTACCTCTCTGAGATTTGAAATTTATATTGAAGTCCGATTAAATTCAAATTTATGTATAACGAAATTCATTTTTGAATATTTAAAGACAAATGAATCTCAACCATTCAACGTAAAGTTGTAGATATGCTTGTAGTAAGTCCAATTAATTAGTAACTTGAAAAATAAATAAGTAAAATCTAATATAACAAATTAAATTGTAATGAGAAAGTAAAATGTTTTTCTAGTTATTGGTGTATATGAGCTAAATATAAGATAATATAAAAAAGGAAATAGATACTACTGATAGTTTAGAACATTTTTTTTTTAATGATTGAACAATGTGGATTAGTGGGTACATTGGAGTACAATAAATAAGGGGATTTTTAGAAATTACAATGTCATCAATAAGAAAAAATCAAGAATATTGCATTGGCCAAACATCTTGAACTTACAAATTGAAGTTTTACAAAGAACCCTCTCAAAAAAATCCCTCTATATTTACAAAATCATAATAATCTCAAAGAGAAAGATACAATAAAATGAAATTATTAATAGTGTCACCTAGCAATCAGTGAGATCCATTGAAACCATAAGAGATCAAGTTTAAATCTTAGCACGAATGTAACAAATTTTCCAAATATTGACATTGGTGGAATGCAAATAGATACCTTGTACTTGCAAACTAGTCCAAACATCATCAAAATAACTTTATCTCAATTCCAATACAAATTGATGTCCGCTCTATGAATTCTCACTAGCCCTTCCCGGCCAATCATCGGCATCATAAAAGAAAAAATGGAATTAATGGGAGGAAAATGAGATAAGGAGAGAACAATTGTACGAGACAAATGAGTCGTTCAAGTACAGAAAAGCTAGTTCGAACATCACCAATAACAGACACGCCTCAATCTCAAATAAGTTGAGATTGATTATACGACTCTGTACTAGCTCGAACATTACCATTACTTTTTTTTTTTTTTTAGAAAAAATGTAATTAATAGAAGGAAGAGGAAATTAGGAGAGAACAATTGTACCGGACAAAAGAGTCCAAGTACACAAAAGCTAGGTCGAATATCATCAACAATAACAGACACACCTCAATCCCAAATAAGTTGAGATTGATTATACGACTTTGTACTTGCTCGAACATCATCAACAATAACAGACACGCCTCAATCCCAAATAAGTTGTGATTAATTATACGACTCTGTACTAGCTCGAACATCATCGAGGATAACTAGACACACCTTCAATTTGTGTTCAAGAAGAATACAAGACTAAACGCCTAGAACAAAGAGTACATTGATATTTCCTCTTAATAATGAAGCAAAGAGGAAGAAAACAGAATTTTGAACGACTCTCAACATCAACAGCTTGAACTTTGCCACCACAAGAAGGACAAGCTCCTGATGCAGCTTGTCTTCCAAGCTCTTTCTCTTCTGAATCACAAATATATATTATCAAACACATTTTTTTTTACTCTTTGTATCTCACTATGTTTAGTTGGGGGAAGGGAGTATTTGTTTATATTTCTCTTAATAAATATATTGATGTGATTGGCATGTGCACTTATATAGATGTGGTATCAAGTGAGTAAAGGATTTTTACGGACGGTAAGGTATAATACATAAATATGTCTTTTAAATTGATTTTAGCTGATAATTATGTCATTTAATTTTTAATGTGTATAAATTGATACGTATATCGTATATGGAATAATAATATTATATTTATGTTACGTATGGTATAAATTTTCACATAGAATATTTCAGAGGAGGTATGTATTTACTTGTCTAACATTATGCAAATTTAAGTTTTCGCTTGTAAAAGTTGGAAGGTGTAGATGTCAGCAGATGTCAAGTTAAATGTCATATTCAACTTATATGGTGATATCAAGAATTTTTGCTGTTAACTTATATGGTGATATCAAGAATTTTTACTGATGGTAAAAATATCCATTTTATATTGTTCAACTTTAATCTTTTTAACTTATGTGATGTAATTTTATTAAATGCTAACAGTGTTCATCAACGACAAAGACAAGAGTTCTAGTAAAGTAATTTAATAAAGATATAATATATAAACATGTCTTTAAATTAATTTCAGCTGATATTTACGGTATTAAATTTTTGATGTGCATAAGTAGACACACATATTTTATATGACATAATAATATTATGTCTATGTTACGTAAGAGGAAAATTGTCATGTAGAATACTTCAACAGGTGTCGACCGATACCCTTTCATCAAGAAAATACATAGTATAACTAAAATAAAAATATTATATATATATATATATACATATATATATATATATATTGACATTTCTTAGTTTCTACACGATTTTATTTTTTTATGTTTTGATACCCTTTTAAAAAATTCTATCTTCGCCAATGTGTTTAAGAGACACAAATATTTACTTATTTAATTTTATACCATGTTCACTTCTATACCTCTAATATTTAACGGTGTAGATGCAGCAAATGTCAAATTATAATTCATATTTAATTTATGTAGATGTGGTATCGAGAATTTTTTAAATCTTCCATTTTTTTCTACTTTATCCATTTTAATGACTCATATAATTTAATTTTATTAAATGTTAACGGTGTTCATCAATGACGGAGATCTAGACAAGATTTCTAGTAAATGGGTTTCATAAAAAGCTGACAAATGAGCGAGTCTATCAAATATGAGCAAGAACTTATATGCGAGTGCAGAGTTAAAAAGATAAAAATAATTATCAAATTTTTAAATAAAATAATAAAATTGATTTTAGAATCAAGAGAATTTTCATAAATATATTATAGTTAGAAAATATTTACTAGTTATAGTAACAATAAATTTTTTTCTAGTTGAACATTTCTTGTGTATTTATAATACAATTTTAATATATATAGAACAATTTGTAGAACACATATAATACAAGTTTTATTGATGCATGATAAATTTATCACATATTTTAATATATTTATAATACATTCTGTTACTTTCTATCTAAACAAACAAAATATATTTTAAAATACTTATAATACATTTATATTGCATGTATACATAATATTGCTATGTAGTGCTTTAAAAAATATCCAAAATTAATAATTATTTATTAAACCGTATTCGTCGAAATAATTTTTCCACTTACAAACAAATAAATTCGATCTGTTTGAACTCTTTTCAAATAGTATATAGCAAGATCTTAATGAATTGAACTACTCTGTTTGGCATAACATATTTGATTGGCTTAGTGTCCCACACCATCATGGCTTGAAGCTAAACCTAGCAAAAGTGTCCAAAGAGAATCAAATTTGTGCACTTTAGAATTATTTGAACCCTTTTTACTGTATGGGCTAAAATGTTAAATGTATTATATATATACCTAAAATAAAAATTAATTATATATATAAAAGATAATTTTTCGATGAAAAAGGTTTATTTGATGAACACATTCAACTCTATGTAGATCTGCCTTGTAATCGTGGTAAAAAAAAATTAATTCAATAATTCCTGTTTTTCATTTCTTAAAAAAGCTATATCATTACTATATTAAGTTAGTTTTTGATCTGTAAAGGATTTTTACTACTGTTCTGTTCTGTCGAGTTCATTATTTTTATGTGATTCTATTTAATTGTTATTTTTATTAAAAATAATTATTTTAAAATACTCATTAGCTTTTACAACAAAAGAAAATTATTATTTTTTTGCAATCTTTATTGTTATGACTCTAATAAATGTTCTAAGAAAATATACTTAAAAGATTAAGAGATATGAAAAGATAATAAATTAGAAAAAAAATCAGTCTTAACTTTTCTTTTAATATTTTCTTAAAAGATGTTAAGAATATTATAAATGATAAGTAAATAGATGTTGAGTTTTATATTCCTTGAATTTCTTATCATAAATAGGTTTTCCTTTTATAAAAAGGTTTTGGATTGACTAGTATTTTTTCTTGTAAGAAAATGTTTAACACTCTATAAGTAGAGATATGTTTGTGCTAACTTAATCAACATTCACAATGTAGTCTTAAGGGCTTTGAGAGTTTTGTTTAGGGGGAGAATTTGTGGGTCATAAATTTGATACGTTATCACTTGTGTGAACCTCCCATGTATTCCGAGTAAATTGGTTGAGGTTGTTTCTCTCTCATTTTGTATTCTCATATTTATAGTGGATTGCTCATCTCCTTTGTGGACGTAGGTTGATTGATCGAACTACGTTACACCTTTGTGTCTTTCCGTGTATTTCTCGTTTGTCTTCTTACTCGTGGTCTTTCGAGGTTTTGTTTTGCTAACTTCCGCATTACACCTGCTATTTTTGTCCTAACAAGTGGTATCAGAGCCAGATTCAATGATGGAGTCAGGTTCAATGGTTCAATAATCGATGATTGAACCAGGTTTGAAAGAGGTGTTCATCTTGACGGGTATGATTCTAGCCGCAACCTTTTTTAGTATAGTAATGAAGATTTTTGTTGAAGAAATTGTTTCAGAGAGGTTCTCTGTTTTGAGACATAAATTTTGCAAAGAAGATTGTGGAGAGGAGAAGCAAGTTGTTGAAGATTAAGTGAAGAAGGTGGACAAATTTATTTTGTCAAAATTCAGGCCAAGGGGGAGATTTGTTGGTTTTTATTTGCCCTGAATTTCTTACCATAAATAGGTTTTTTCTTTTAGGAAAAAGTTTTGGATCGACTAATCATTTTTCTTGTAGGAAAAGATTTAGGAATCTATAAACAGAGACATGTTCCTTCTAAGTTAATCAACATTTACAATGTAGTCTTAAGGGCTTTAAGAGTTTTGTTTAGGGGGATAATTTGTGGGTCACAAGTTTGAAACGTTATCACTTGTGTGAACCTCACATGTATTCCGAGTGAATTGGTTGAGGTTGTTTCTCTCTGTATTTTGTACTCTCATATTTATAGTGGATTGCTCATCTCCACATGGACGTAAGTCGATTGACCGAACCACGTTAAATCTTTGTGTCTTTCGGTGTATTTCTCGTTTGCTTCTTACTCGTGATCTTTCGAAATTCGCTTTGATAGCTTTCTCATTACACCTGCTTATTTTCAGTCCTAACATTAGTATCAGAGAGAATACTTTTAAATAATAAGCTAAAAATGAAGTTAATGTTATAAAATCTAAGCTCAGTACGATATAAATGTAAAGAGAAGAAGACAAGAAATATAGATGGAAGAGAGAAGACTTTTCTTTTATTCAAGTGTATATCCCAAATAGTGAGTGATATCTCTATTTATAATGTTGAAATATCACTCTCAAAGGTCACCAAATTAATAGATACATAGTTATCAAATAAAATCTTAAGTTATATTACCTTCTTTTATTTATAATTTTTAAAAAAATGTATAAAAAAATACAATTAATATAAAACGATAATAGTATAGTAAAACGTCACCACCTTTTTTCTAGCTCTGGGACCAAAAAAACTAAAATGGTCAAAACAAATACATTGTTTTTTCTTCTTGGGAAATTGGTAAAAATTGTCAGAAAATTTGGCATTTGATGTCCTATATGTTGTTTCGATTATTTATTATTACTTTTTTTTTTGTCTGTTAATTGTAGGAATACGTGTTTGCAATTTCCAAATAAATTCCCGTGAATATATAAGTACGTTTTTTTGGTCGATAAAATTAATTGATAGGTCACCTCTCTTGCCAGCTACAATTATGTTTGAGCTGTCAAAATTCATCAGAATTTTTTTTGTGGTCAGAGGTTCCGAGGCGTTGTCATGATTTGAAATTTATAAGTTTAAAATTTTAGCATATTGAAATTACTATACATATGTTTTGTCTAACTTCGACTATGATGGTATGCTTCTTTTTTGTGTAGTCTACTGATGATTTTAAATATATGAATCGTCATGAGTAGAGGTGGATTTAGGACTTAAAGGTCGAGGGTGTCACAATATTCAAGTAAGATAAAATGACTGGTTATTTTAATTTTGGGTTACAATTCAGGTTATTAATTTTATTTTATTTTATAAACAAATCGATCAAATGTGCTTATAGTAATATTTTCTTTTAGATATTATGTGATCAGATATAACTAAACAATTCAATTTTTATTTTCTTTTTGGAATTAAATGTCTTATTTGCTGAAACTTTTTTAAAAAAAAGAGTCACGTTAAACTTTGAGCTTGCATAAACCATCTAATAATATTAACATAATCTTCATCTTCCATTGACTTTATGTGTTGTTGGAGATATATAGTTCGAAATAATAAAAATTGTAGTTTCAGCCTATTAATCTTACTTAGCAAAAACGTCGGTGAAGATCGAAAGAACCTTTAGATTAAAAAAAATATTTCTGAAACTTATGTTTTTTTCTAAAAACTATTATTTAAATATATTCTTAATAATATTTATTTGACGCTCATAATTCAGTACTCACTAATTGATAAAAGAAAATAAACACCTTACCCTCAAATCAATAGATAAATAATAGTGCGAGAGAAAGTAAAAAAAACACAAATTAATTATGAAAAGGGTTCAATTTGAATTAATAAAGAATAATAAATAAATAAGAATGAATGAAGAAAAATAAAAGAAAAAGGAAAAAAGGAGCAAGCAAAAAATAAATAAATGTTGTTGCTGAGGTGGCAGACCCTCTCATTTACCAATTGAGCTATTCCGATGTATAGTCAGTGAGTGGCAAAAATAGTATATATTTAATTATTATACATATGTATATCATATTTTTCCGAAAACACTGAGTACCGTGACACTGCCAACCGTACACCTAAATCCGCCCCTGGTCATAAGAGTTGATTATGCTTAATGCCTGTCCAAGTTTCATTAATTTTTAGGTCACCTTTCTAGCAAGAGTACTATATTGTTTGAGTCGTCAAAATTGTGGTTAGAGATTTTGAGGCAGTGTCATGATCTGAAATTTATAAATTTATAAATTTAGTCCGTTAAAATAATAAGACATAAGTTTTAGCTAATTTTTTCATATAGTATGCTTCTTTTTGTTAAGTTTCATAATGGACAAGTATGAATTTATGAATCATTATGCGAGTTGAGTTAAGTTTAATGTCAGTTTTCATTAATTGGTAGGTCATCTCTCTCTGTTTGAGTTGTCAAAATTTAACAACGGAAATTGTCTAAAATATCTTTAAAGTATCAGAAATGGTATAAAATTACCCTTCGTTCACCTACTGGCTTCAAAATACCTTTCTCATCCATCTATTGGCTCCAAAATGCCCTTCTCATCCACCTTTGTGTTCAAAATTAACCACTTATTTAACGATTATAAATTTAAACTATTTAAATATTCTTTTAATACATGGCGCTCAACTATTTGTTATAATTAAACTTATTAATATAATTTATTTATCAATCTACTATCCACCCATTACTAATTAAACCACACCCAATTATTAAATCTGTCACATTACTAATGCACAACAGGAAAGCTATTACCAATGAGTGTTTCTAAAATTTTGAGTCGAATATGTCTATAGAAGTACATTATCATACATTCAAATCCTCAATCAAAATATATTATAATTCAAGTGTCTAAATAAAAATTACTGATAAACATAAAAGTCTAACTATGTTCATCTTAATTATTCATTTGCCTCAATTATGTGATGTTACTTAATAAAAAACTTTTTTTAAAAAGAATATATTAAAGTTTTAATATTTAAATAAAAAATAAATATTTATAAAATTATAATAAAAAAGGGGATTAATTAATTCGAGAGGTGCTACTTCTTTATCTTTGATCATAAATTTCGAATTCAAGTTTGAAACAAAATCCTGTAGAAAGTGTCATCCTAAATAATCGGCTTAACCTAAATTTAATTGGGGCTTCAATTCATAATCAAATAATTTTGAATGTCATTTTAAGGAATCGCTAATTTCGTCATGCTTTAATAGTGTTTAGGGCGATTTTGATATTAGAAATGATTTATTAATTGGGTGGGGCTTAATTAGTAATGAGTGGGTAGTGAGTTGGTTTATAAATGATATTAATAAATTAAATTATATCCAATAGTTGAGAGTTAAGTATTTTAAAAAATATTTAAATAGTTTAAATTTGAAACCGTTAAATAATTAGTCAATTTTGAACCTAAAGGTAGATGACAAGGGTATTTTGGAGTCAATAGGTGGATGAAAAGAGTATTTTAGATCCAATAGGTGAATGAAAGATAGTTTTGTACCATTTCAATACTTCAAAGATATTTTATGCCCTTTTACGATTTAACAATGTCTTTTTATTATGGTCAAAGGCTCCGAAGCAGTATCATAATCTGAAGTTTATGAGTTTATTATTTAGCCATTTAAAGTTACTAGACACAAATTTTGGCTAATTCCACGGATGATAGAATGCTCCTTTTTTGTAAAGTCTCATAATGGATAATTTTGAATTTATCTTAATCCTGCGAGTTGATCAATTTGATTAATTTTCAAAAGTAAATTAAATCACATTAATTTGATATTTTAAACTAAAAAAATTAAATTTTTTAAAACTATATGAAAAATACTATAAATTACAACTTTTTCATATTAATATGATGAAAAAATGTATTTTAAAATATTAGTCAAAATTCTTATGATTTGACTCTAAAAATAAAAACCATGACAAACGATATCGGATGGAGGAAGTATAATATTTGAGTTGTCAAAATTTATCACTGTCTTTTTCTTGTGGACAGATGCTTCGAGGTGGTGTTATGATTTCTGAAATTTATGAATTTAAAAATTTAAATTTAGACATAAGTATTTGCTATTTCCAACTATGAGGATATGCTTCTTTTTTGTCAAGTCTCATAATGGAGTTTTTTTAATTTATGGAGTTAAGATAACTTAATGTGCAAATTTTTTTTTGGTTAAGTCTCATAATAAACAGTTTTGAATTTATGAATTATCATAGAACTAAATTTAGTGTCCAATCTCTATTAATTGATCACTAATATTTATATCGAGTCTCGATTTAATTGGATTTTCATGACTTTGGTGGGCTAGAGCCTGTTTTCTTATTAAAATTTTCAATAAATAATCTTGTTTTGCCTTGCTCCAACTGTCATATCTATTAAAAAAGTTATTATTTAATAGATGTTTAATCATGTTTTATTTTAAATTTTTAAAAAATAATTTATATTTTCAAAGTAAGAAAATGCTATTTTTGTGTTTGGCCAAGAAACTCAATTTGAATTGTTTTTGACTTTTTATTCGTAAATTTGAAGTACAAAAAATACAAACACCTTCTTATTATATTTAAAAAATTCTTGTAATTCTGAATTTTAACTTCTAATTAAATTTTCAAAATTTTATGACCAAATATATTTAATTCTTAACTTTAAAAAATGAAAATAATTTCATAACCAAATGCCTAGTGACATGTATGTAACCTCGTGGTTCTCTTACATAATAAATATAATATTTAAAATAAAGGAAAAAAATATGTGGCTTAGCCCTTTAATTATTTGATATAGTTGTTTTCTCAAAAAAAAAAAAAATTTAAATAGATATAGTGATAGTTTGAGATCTCATAGCAGAGAATTCTCATAAGTAGGCAGAGATATTAATTGCATATGAATATAAATGTATTTTATTATTATTTTAATGTGTGATTATAACATGTGAATTTCATTATAAAGATATTATATATGTATAAATATGCATATGATGATATTAAATAGTGTTAACTTTTTTAAAAAATAAAATACTGTTATTTTTCAGAATTAAACAGTCTCAATATTTTTTCACATCTTGGTTAATTTAATTAATTGGGTAAATAAATCTCGTTACGAGGCCTTATGCCTCCACAACCCATACGTATTATAGTAAATTTTATTTATTAGTAAAACAAATTATATAAGTACCCTTTGATTTCATATTCATAATTAAACATAATCTCACTATTATAACATAGTGATTGGATTGTTAAGTCAAAAATCATACGTCCTTCGTTTTTTTTTTTTTTTGGATGACAAGAAAAGTCGCAATCGTTATTTTTTGGGTATGCAGAGGGTAAAATCTCAGTTCTTATGTAATAGCTCACAAATCACATAGGAAAGAGGTAATTCGCACTAGGCAAGCCCGGTGAGACGAACTCGATTCAGAAGCAAACTCCCTGCTTTCATTGACAATGAGTTTCGAACTTGAGACCTCAAATATGGAAGTCCTAAATCCAAATCACTGGGCCATTCCAAAGGGCGTCCTCCGTATTATTTTATGGACATTGTTTGACTTGATACGATATTTTTTTTTTTTTAAAAAAGAAGACTTTTGAAATTCGTGGTCCAAACAATTTTTAAATGTGTATGGTTGAAAAGCATCCCATTAAGGGTACAAAAGGTATTGTAATGTTAAATTGTTCCTAAGAGGGTGTTTGAATTGATTTAGAAGTTGATCAAACCTATTTTTAAATCGGATTTGACTTGTGAAAATGTTTGACAAAGGTAAAAATAACTTTAAATAAGTAAGATAGTAAAGTAAAAATGACATAAAATAAGTTAGGAAGTGTTTCGCAAGGTTAAAAATAACTTTAAATAAGTTAAAAATCAAAAATAGATATCCTCTACCTTTTATGTTTTGACTTAAAAGTCATTTAAGTTTGACTTTTTATTTTTGATGTAAAAATTAATTTCTTTTAAATTAATCCGAATGGGCTCTTATTACAATAAGATCGGAACATTCTTTTTGAAACGGACTAAAAGAAAAAAATGTCACATAAAATAAAAAAAAGGAAGTAATTTATAAGAAATTTGAACTTATAATTTATTCGTATTATTTTGACTAAAAAATAAGTGCTCATGAAGATATTTTTTAGATTATCCAAACAATTTTAACTTTTATCTGGGTGCTTTATGAGTGGATGTATGCAAATCTACGGTGAGAAGTGAGTGTTCATTTCCTCATTCATTCATGGTTAGTCAGTGTCCTATCAATTCTACAAAAGACAAAAGATTATTGGTCCAAATGAAGTTTCTTCCAATTGCTTTTATCTTTAGTAACTTATATATATATATA
>NC_028643.1:3589429-3621124 GCF_001406875.1 Solanum pennellii
TATATATATATATATATATATATATATATATATATATATATGGTATTGTTTTTTTTTTAGTCAGAAGTCTTTAATTCGAATTTTGAAAATGAAAAAGTTTTTTATAGGGAGTTATACCCCTCCTAATTATGGGGCTTACGTGGTGCTGAGAAGTGAGTTACTAGGACTGTTTCTTTTCTAATCAGAAGTCTTTTGTTCGAGTTTTAGAAATGAAAAAATATTTTGTAAATCCCTCCTAATGGGGTCCTATGTGACGCGAATTCAAAATAATCAAATTTCAATATAAGCACCAAACGCCGAATGAAAAACCAGAATAACTTGATGCTTGTATAAATTGCTCAAGAGTCTTTGATTTCTGAATCCTACTCTAGTGTTAACCATTTGGAATTTTGATAATATTTAGTTGAAGTTTGAATCAAATAGTTTATGTTGAAGTACTTGAAATGCGGATAACTCGATACATATAACATTCTGTGTAAATAGAATTTGCGGAGAAATCATATTTCAAGAAGTGTGATGTGAACAACTTATTTTAATGAAATAACAAGATAGTTACTTTTGCAAACGACGTAATACTTTAACTATACAAATAAAAACTAAGTTAAATACATTAGTGTGGAGAATTTTTATATGCTCATTAGTCAATAGGTAATCTATCTTATTCTTAAAGAAATTTTCCCTATCGCTACTTCGATAATTTGATAATGTAATTATTTTTCACACTAACCGTGTATATATAACTTAAATTCAATAATAATTGGTATATGATATGTTTGCCATTTGCCACATGTTGCTATGTGGGTGTCTTCCTTTTCTTTTGGCCTCTATATTTAAAGAACAAAGTACAACATGGTACATTTAGACATTTTTAATTTCCTTTAACAACGAAATTAATTTTGTTGATGTCTATTTATTTCGAACTTTGAAACTTTTATGTCCTAGTTCAATGAAACATGATTTTGATTTCTTGTCATGATAGATAGGATAGCAATTTGAATTAACTTAAGTTCCTACTTATCACTAAAGAGAAGAATTAAATTTTTTTATCGTATATTAAGCTCTTATTTATAAATTTTCAAATCCGAGTGAATGATCGTCAAAAAATAACCATTTTTATTATTATTGACAAGAACAATGACATGTATTTTTAGTCCCAAAACTTGGCAACTTATAGCCAAGTGCAATAAATTAAAAACCTTTCATAAGTTTACAATTATAAAATGATATACACGATATATAATGTGAAATAAATTGTGAAAAAATATGCTAGAATTTTTTATATAGCTCAACTTATAAAGAGTTTTGTCACTTGATCTGAACTTATTTCTTCTATTTTTATGATTGCTCGATAATAGATATTCTTCTATTAAGATTAGGTTTATATTTCGTGTTATACTAAGCTCGTTTCTCTTTTTATGTCTTACCTTTCGTAGTTAAAGATATTGCAATTTTATAAGTTATTAATTGGTTGTTGTGAAAAATATCTAAGGTCTGTTGAGAAAAAATAAATGAAGAAAGAGAGATACAATTATAGGAATTATCTATTTGCCATTTTTTTTTTGGACTAAAAGTATCTATTGCCTTTTTAAAAATTTATACATGACAATTAAACAAGTAACTTTTTTTTACTAGAATTATCTACTTGTTTACAAAAAAAAAATTCAAATTATCTAACTTTCTTCATTTCTTTTTAGTTGTCGTGATAAGGTTTGACATGTTTTTTAAGAAAAAAAAATAAGGAGTGTTGTTTGGTCAATATATTCTTGTTAGATTTTCTAATCTTTATCTATATATATGTCTCTTAATGTTAAGGGCGAAATTTGAAAAATAAATAATCAATTTTCTTTATTTTGAAACAAGTATTTTTAATGTACATGACAAGTAAAAAGGAGCGGGAGAGTAGCTAACAAGTTTAATCGCTAAACTATCATTAAATTGCTCATATTAACATACTTTTTTAATAGAATGAGCAACTAATTTTACTATTTAGTTACAAAATTTGACCATGTCTGATTTCTATTGTTCGAGTAATGAAAAATAGATTTATTTTACAATGCACGAAAAATAATAGACGACTAAAATCGTGCAAAGCTAAAAGTCTAAATACTAATTCGATCAAATATTAATTATGTTTGAACCAAGCTAGAAGTTTGAATACTGATTCGATCGAATAATTTAAGGGTACAAAACAAGTCGCCTAGAACATAAAGAACAAATATACTTTATTTTAAACCTCAAACAAATTGGCAAACAAAAAAGCTTGCCTTTGCCTTCAATATCCACAGCCTCCACTGTCCCTCCACAATATGGACATGCCCCTGATGCTTTCTTCCTTCCTACTTCTTTTTCTTCTTCTTCACACACATATATCATACGCATTCTCTCTTTCTCTCTCTAGATCTCTCTCTCTCTCTAGATTTCTTTCTTTTTACTCTTCTTCTATGTGTGTGTGTGTCTAATATATGTTGTGCTTTATATAGGTGTGTTTTGGACTTTTGGTGTGAGAGTGAGCTAAAGTCACTAGTAGAAAAGAAGATGTTGGTGTAGATGGACAAATTCTATAGCTAAACATTAAAATTTATTGCTAATTTTTTTATAGGAAAAAGGATAAATATACTCTCGAACTATCGTAAATATTATGCAGATACCCTTCGTCATGTTTTTGGGATATTCATGCCCCTATCGTCCAAAATCTAGAGCATATATACCCTTTATACTAACAGACATATACGTGTCATAATCTTATCCCCACCGACCGACATTTATTAAATATTGAATCGACGGATAAGATTGTGCCACGTGTCCTCATTTAGTCTTCCGTTAGAGTGAAGGACATATATGCTCTAGTTTTTGGATGGCAGGACACCAATATTTCAAAACTATAACAGACGGTATCTTTGTACCATTTACGATGGTTTAGAGGTATATTTGTCATTTTTTCCTTTTTATTGATGAATTTGTGAAGGTAATCAAAAGGTTTTGTTAGCTACGAGCAATCTAATTAAGGATTATTGACGAACTTAACGACATTGTATCTAAAGTAGTTAAAGTCTTTAGCAGCATTTAATAGACTTTTAATTTAAATATTTATACTTATTATTACCGCTAAATATAATATAGCAACAATTATATTAATACCGCTAAATATTTTATTTGTTATAAGGTGGTAAATGATATACTAAATAATATAAGTTCAGGAGCAAAACTAAGTAATGCAAAAATAAAATAAAATTAGGGCATGGTCACATTCTTAGTGGAATCAGGTTACCATCTATATACTCTTGTTATTCTTGTCATAAGTGGACTCTGAATTTCATGTGTCCAAAATCTTTTGAGGAAAAAAACGTCCAAGTAACATTTTTTTTTCTAAAACAATAAAATTTGATCACAAGTTTTAATATTTTAAAAATAAGGCAAAGTTGCTCGATATTAGACAGTACAAGAGCAAATATGACCTTAAATATGTTACTTTGTATGTAATTTTTATCACCGTTGATTATATCGACCCACTATTCGAATCTTTAGTCCTTCTAAAGTATTACATCATGATGATATGCCTTTCACAAAAATGTCATGTCTTTATGTAAAATGTACAAACTATGTGATGGACCATTTCTATGAAAGAAAAGAAAAAAAAGCAAGTTACCAAACTATTTATAGCCATTTTTTCATATATAGTTGTCAACACTTTCATTTTGGTTTAGATAATAGTAAAAAATAAGAACACAACCAAATTACTTTCTAAACTCGTAGAGTTCAAACAAAAATGCTCAAAGCAATGTTAGTTTCATTTGACAATGACATCCTTCTGTATTGGGTCAATCTACTGTCCAACTTTCTTGAGTCACTTTTTGAATGTTCCTTTAAAAAAATACATGAAGTTATGTATGATATAATTGATCATTATTGTGGTTTATATTGGACATTTTTGTGTTGAGAGTGTGCAATAAGGTCACCTATAACACGGCTCTCCCACTTGAGTTATCTTAGCCCCAGGCAGATCCAAAAGGGGAGAGGACACACACCGTTCGGTGCGTGAAAGACGAGGAATGGGGAGAGGGGGAAGGGAGAAGTAGGGCTCGAAGAACAAGCCGAGTCGTGATTCTGGCAATGTAGTTGGACTCTCATGTCGATCCGAATGAATCATCCTTTCCTAATTAACTAATAAAAATGCGCTCTCTCTACTAGCTTGCGCTTTTAAATAAGATAAGTCAGACACTTCAACATGGTATCAAAGCAAACATAGGTGTTCTGATCGAAATATCAAAAAAAAAAATCTACGTGTTTAGTCTAGTCTGTGAAAAGAAATCAGGACTGCACATGAGGTGACATATTGAGAATAGAATTAAATAATAAAAATAGATTCTCTGTAACAACATAAATTTTTAGATGAGATTGTCACCGCGTGTGACATTTTCTAGTGTTGCTAATTAGTGATGTTTTTACCTTTATTTGCACAAAAAGAACTTTTTGTAAATCTTTAAAAAAGGTATCTTTTCCACTTTTATGGTGAAATTATTGAAAGTGAAAATTAGTTGCACTATTATTTTTGCTTTAAAAAATAATCCTTCTCCTCAAATGCTTATTGTACGCGTATATATCAACCTTTGTTTTTATTCTTTTTAAATCAAGATATTTTTCCTTTTTTAAGAAAATCTATATAACAAATTCCTATAGAAAGAAATTATTTTGAGAACAAAACAAAAATCAAGAGAATTATTGATTGAGTGCATGAGTTAATGGTGTTCTATAAGAAAATAAATAAATATAAGAAATTAATTTTACAATTATGAAAAATTTTAATTTTTATTATGATACTCATCATTGAAGTTTAATTTGAATTTTTTTTTTTTGGAATTTTCTGATATTGCTAATTATTTTTTTGCTTTAGTTTGAACATAAATACTTTAATTTTTACAAATCTTAAAAGTATCTTTTCCACTTTGTGGTGAAATTATTATTATTGTCATCTTATCTCGTTTTGATTGTAATTATTAGTTCACACATGGAAAATTTTAGAAATTATTGTGCTATCAATTTCTAATTTTACTAACATTTTCCTTTTTCAGTGGCAAGAATTAAACCAATGTTTGGCATACAAAGGAATTTTCAAATTAAGTTGAATTTTATCAATAATGGGTATCGAGTATTAATATATACAGCAAAATGAAAAAAAATAACTAACATAAAAGGAATGATTTCCTATATATTACAAATACAAAATAATTTGGCTTCTAATTATCCATTTTTAAATGGACGATTTTTTGGGAAATAGCAAAATAATTCTAAAAAACCATATACAATTACGATAAAATATACACATGATATACATAAATCATACGTTTAAAATTATATCATAGTAAAACTAATTATTGGAAAAATACCTAAATGCACAACTTATTTTACTATATATTCTAAAATTACCTGTCATTTAAAAAAAACACAAAAATTCATATTTCCCCACGCTCTCTCCTATTCTCGGATACATCACTCTTACAATGTATAGGGACAAGCGTGTCTAGTATCAACAAAGGCTATGGATCAGGATGTTGAGCGACGTGTCTTGTTTCAACAAAGGTAATATACTGAGATATTAAGTGATGTATCCGGAATTCTTAAATTTTAAGAGATTTTTATAATTTGAAAAAGAATAGAGATGATTTAATTAACTCTTAACACTATGAAATTTATGTAATTTTTACATTTTATATACCCGTGATATACTCCAAATATACAACTATGTTGTTATGTGTAATTTTTATGCCGTTTGTTATTATTTTTTAAAAAAAGCATAACTATCATTTCTTCCACCGTTTTAATGCAAGATTTGAGCTCCTAATTCCTAGATATTGTTTGATTGTTGGATAGAGTTATACAAATGTTAATAATATGAATATTAATTTTATAGGTATTGAATACATATATCAGTTATGGCAGGGTTTCATTATACATGTAAATTGTTAAATGTTCATATTTGAGTGGTTAAATACTTTGAAAATATATTTTTTCTACGAGACTAAGCTTTTTAAAAATAAGAAAAATAAGCACCCTAATGAAAATAAAGAAAACAAGCTATACTATTCCACTGCTACCAAAAAATCACTATTTTCCCATTGAAATTTTCCTCTGATAAATTTCCGTAATTATTTTCGCACATATTTGAGTGAACTAGCGAGAAAAGAAAACATATAAAGTAGTGTTTTCACCCGGAAAATTTTAAAAATTTCAAGAGTTTTGGAATCTGTTAATTGTTTTTCATCATGCATTTTTCAGTGGGTCAATTTTGTGTGAAATGAGTTGAAAAATCATGTTTTGTAACATCACTTTTCCACTGGTTCTTGTTGGAAATTTTTTGTTTATGGTTATGCGAATTGGTTGTGTCCTTCTAAACCTGACTTTTACTCCCATTGAATCATATTCTATTTGTCACAAGTCACCTTTTTTGCTAATATTTTTTTTTCAATCATATTCTAATTTTCCTCAATAGAAGACATTGAATTTCAACGAGAAATTAAACTCATGTTCAAATATTGTTAAGAGACAATATATGTTCATTTACTTATTCTCATACTCATATAAAACCAATAATATAAGAAAAATAATTAAAGTGCACATCTTATCCTTTATGCACAAAATAGCTTTTCTCGTTGAAAAGAAAATTGAAGTAGTGCAATGCCTGAATGCACTTGGAAAGAAAATAAACTAATCTTACCCATACAAAGAAACTTACTACATAAAATATACTGAACATGTTAAAGTAGTACTAATTCACACCAAATCTCTTTTATATGATAGAATAATACGCTTTTTCTTCTTCTTTTTTCCCAATAAAAAGAACACAAAAATAAGTTTTTTACCACAGAAAATACCAACAGTATAAATTTTGTAAGCTTGTTATCTCCTCTATTCAGATTAGTAAACTAGAAATAATAAAATATGAAAAGAAAGAATAAAGAAATATCCGAGTCCACAGAATCCACCATATGTCCTTAAGAAATTTAATCCCCTCATGTACCCGAGGTTGCAGATTAATTTCTCCAAAGATAAAACGGATTAACCATTAAAGGTAGTTGTACCTCAAACATCAATAATTTCAACGAATTCAAAAAGACAGTAACGAATCTCACACATAGACACGACCGATTGATTTTGTTTTGTAAGAAGTGTGCAAAAATTGGAAAGAATTCGATGCAGAAAATGAGAGAGAAAGTCTCTCGATGCATAGCCAACAAAGGTTAAAGGTCACAACTCTTTGGAAAAAAAGATAACATTTCAGAAAGGTCATAATTCTTTGGAAAAGGCACAACATTTCAAACGGTCACAAAACTTATTAGAAAAGACAGAACCTTTCATAAAGGTCACATCCTTTCGGCAAAGTCACAATCCTTTAGGAGAGTCACAACCCTTTATTTCTTGTTCACACCTTTAAAACCATCAATAACTCTGTAGTGATCAAAAAATACTTAGGGCCTGTTTGGATTGACTTTTGGCTTATGACTTATAATCCAAAAAGCCATAAGTTAGACTTAGAGCCTGTTTGGCTCAGCTTGAAAGCTGGTTTTTGACTTATTTAGTTGTTTGGCAATACTCAAAATAACTTATTTTAAGTTAAAAAAAAACTTATTTTAAGCCAAAAGTTAAAAGCTGGGGTAGGGGTGCTTCTTTTTTTTTTTAGCTTATAAGCTGTTTTAAGTTGACCACATTTTTACCTTTTTGCCCTTAATATTTTTATACAATCTCCAAATTACCCACATAACCCTAACATCTCTTTCTTCCATAACCCTTAATATTTTTGCCCTCAATATTTTTAGACAATTATTATTATCTATGGATGAAACTAAAATAAATCTTAAATCGTTCTTTAATCTATTCAATTATATATCTTTAAAATCTATGATAAGTTTATATTGCTCTTATAAATAATTTGTGATGAGAAAGAAATATGTGAATGATAGCAAAATATAATTATTTATGGCTGTAAAATATAAATTAATTAACTTTTGTTATGTTAACAGCTTTTGAGGGTATTTCAGACATTTTGATTTAAAAAGCTGTTTATCAGCACTTATTTGCCAAACACATCAACAACTTTTTTTTTAACTTCAGCACTTTTATCCAAACGCATAACTGTTTATTTTAAAAATAAATTTCAGCACTTTCAAAAGTACTTTTTTAAAGCTGCTTTTATTGAGCTCATCCAAACGGGCCCTTATTTTTGTTATTTTGGCTTTAAAATAAGTGCATATAAGTATTTTTTAACTTTACCCAAACACTTCAAAACTGCTTTAAAGCTATTTTGGCTTAAAAGCACCTAAAATAAGTCAATCCAAACGAACACTTAGTTTTCTCTAGTTCTTATCTTCTCCATGCTTTTAATTAGTAGAGGTTTGTTACCTCATCAGAATTGGTAAGGTAAAGCCTAACTCCCCTTACTTGTACTCATTCACGCTGCTAATTTTATTTTATTATTAAGAAAAGGCCACTAGACGTGTGTAGTGGAATAAATTTATTTTTTTCCTATATTAAAAAAACACTCATAGCCCTCATCCCCACTATTTTACACCTCTACCTTATGCACTCCCATCTATTACACTACAATAAAAATAATTTTTATCGGCTTATATATTGACACTAATAAAGAGTGTTAAAATCTTTACCGACATTAGTTAGTGTCTTAGAACCAATGTCGCTAAAGGCTTTAGGGACATATACAAAGAGTGACAATTGCCGCTAAAAATTCATATTTAGTGGCAATTAAAAATTAATTGCCACTAATAATCATCTTTATTGTAGTGTCATAATATTTATTTAAATGATGTATAAATACTCTTAACATAATAAATTTTCTTACCTATCAAATATAAGAAAATAAATTTTAAAAGTTCACTTATTTGCCCTAGCTTACATAATATTAATAGTCGATATGGTTATCATATTACAAGATAAAGGTACTTCTAGAATAATTTTAACAAATGTGGATGAAGCTCGTAGGTTGTACGCCAAACATAAATGCTTTAAATTAGGAACCACTTATTAATAAGAGGAATGGCAATAATTTCTCTATAACATAATATAGTGGTGATGATTCAAAGGGTGCATTAATAAAAAGGCAATTTCAATTTATAAAACATTATATTAGCAAGATTCGAAGAGGATCGAACCCCAAGTAAAGTGATAATTGAGAAAGACAATTAGGTCAAATTGATTAGAATAGAAAAGACACAAAGCAACAAACATATTGTAGCACTTTTTGATTTGATAATGTAGTAGGTTCCTCATTCACATTCAATTTCCACAAACGAAGGGCATATCATGATTTGTTCCATGAATTATTTTTCTTCGATATTAGGTTGTATAAGAATAATGTTGTTTTATGTATTAATAACTCGCTTTAATTGTGCTGAAATTATTTCTTATACAATTTTAATTAGGTGCATCAAAAATAAAGTTCGTTTCATAATTTCTGAAAAAATATTTGTTTACATAAAACCATTCACAAATACGATGGAAAGGATAAGGAAAATATTTTGAAGGACGTTCGTGTTTTTAACCATGTTAATGCATACATTAAAAACGTTTGTATTATAAATATCATAAAATTTTCATGTATTAGTTATATATTCCTTAGTTTCAAATAGAGTGTACATTTTGCATTAGTTATAATTAGATTGAAAAAATATACCAAAAACAAATACTAATAATATACAAAATTAATATATTGTCACGATCCAAATTCACAAGTCATGATGACACTTATGACTGATAGGTAAGTCAACTCAATCATTCTACCAATTTAATTAAACAACAATAGTAGAAAGATAAGCGACAAATTATAGAGTATCCAACACTAAGTCTTTCACGAGTATATAATGCGAAAAACTAAAATACCATCAAAGATTTGGTGTCGTAAGTACAAGAGCTTTCGGAACTAAAGTAACTAGTCCAAACATAAAAAATCTCCTTTCGAAATACTAAAAATACAAAATAAATAAAGACATAGAGAAGGTGTGGTCCACGTATAGCCAAGCAACTAACCACAACTCTAAGATAACTCAAGCTCAAACCAAGAAAGTTCCACGAGATGCGTTCAGATTTGAAATACAATCTACACTATAAAAAAGTGCAACATGTGTAGTATAACTACGAAATCACGTGTATTCAGTATATATAATTGTAAAAGAAATCATTCGTTAAGTTTTAAAAGTTTACATTATACATATCAATCAAGTTTCACCAAATAGAGATAATCAAATATTACAGAATGTCCAAACAACAATGAAACACCAATCAAATAAGAATGAAGGATGTATTGAGATGCAATTCAAGACCATGAAATGATATACCTCAAATGATATGCCTCAAATATTACATAAAACTTCTCGAGAGCTCAAGACCCTCGTGAAGCTCGCGAGATCCATATGACGATTCAAATAATCTCTACGTGTCTGTACAGATGATCTAAATATGCTCTCATTAAATTAAACAAAAGAATTTTGGATTAATTACCCATCAAAGTCATCTATTTTTTTTATGTTTTTTGAAAAATCAGTTTATACTTATTAAAATAGATAACAAAATTATAGTATCAAACAAGTGAGAATATGTATAATTTATTAATCTTTAAAATGTATAAAAATACTTGATATAAATGTGGTACACGTTTTCATAGACTCATAGTCTTCTTTTACTATTTCTTTTTAATTAATGCCCTTCTGCTCAATTTCAGGAAAACATAAAGAAGTCATATTTATATTGCAAGTTGCAACTACTATTATTAAAATTATAATTAGGGGGAATTGACCAGCCACTTTCTTGATTATTTAAAATTATATCCAGGAATCCTAATTACAATTGATTTCTTCCAGAATCTCACTTAAAATAAAGTTAATTATTCCATTTGTCTGAGGTTTATAGGATGTAATTTTGATTGGACATAATATTTAAGAAAGTAATTTAAAAAAAAAATATAGATCAAGTTTTCGAAGTTATTGATGTTTGTATGACTATAAATCATATTATTGAGAATATGATAAATATTTATGTTAAATTAATTATTATTAACTATAAAAATACATTATTAAAATTACGTAATCATATGACTTATATAACATAAATTCTAAAATCTCTACAATTTGAATAAATTACAAAAATCACTTTTTCCTTCTCTCTTGACATGAGAATATATTATTCCACCTATATTAGTTACATAACAATTTACTTTGTGTATAATGTATCGTTGAGACATAGCCTCAATTATTTCAAATTAAAATAAATATGGATATGATCTATAGTTATGTATCTAACTATCTTATACATATTTCATGCATTTTTTTATATGAAAATTTAAATTATTATAATTTAAAAAAATTATTGAGACAAAATGTAATCGACGTCCAAACTATTAAAATCTCCCTACTTTATATATTGAATATGCATTGTTATTATCTACCTAATTGTTAGGTGGGCCAATCTAATACTAGTATACTACAAGAACATAGATAAATCTTCAAAATGTTTTTCTAATTCAAGGAAATTGTACTAACTTGTCAATTCATTTGTTGTATGAATGTATTTTCTTGCTCTAAAAGCTTGTAATATAGTTAAATATACAAAGTTCTAGTTGCTAAACTCACTACTTTATTTACCATGGATGAAATTCAATAAATTGGTTAACTCCAAAATTAGGAATTATACAAATCTTTTCACGTTTGAAATTATCATTTTTTTTTAATTTTATTTGAACATCCTAAATTATGTTGCGACCTGACACGGGCTCCATTTGCTCTAAAATATTTGAATTTTCTAATTTTATTATGTTTATTTTTTATTTGAAATTCATATTTTGTTATTAGTTTAAATATATTTTTATCGTTATTAGGTGGAATCAAATTATTAAACTATTTTGAAATGAAACAAATGAGTCATACTTCCCCTTACCTTTGTCTTTCTCTCTTTTCATCACTTTCATCAATATTTATATTATTAATTAGAACGCGCTAAATATCTTGAACATGCAAATATAGAATACTATTTTTTCTTTTTCTCCCTCTCTCTAAACAACTACTGATTTTGATGATTAGAAATCAATTTGAAAGGGGAAGAGAAGGTTGTATAATACTAAATATAATATTATATAGTATTACACATTTGTATTAATTGATAAAAAGGGATTACTCAGATAATAAGCATCAAAACTTTATACTCACTTTCTACACTAATATATAAAATTATGAATTTTTATCTCCTATGAATTTCGATAACTAAATTAGAACCTAATAGGTCAAATATTCATCGAACAACTTAAAATCATAGCCATAACTTCAATATGATATATCCAAGAACCACAATCATCAATGTGTCAACAAATTTAAAAGAATCTTATGTGAGTTTTCAAGTTGGAGTTTTAAATTTTTTCACGTTTATTCACACTAATAAAAATAATATTTAAACGTGTGGTGGTAAACATGAATATCATTCTCAATAAGTTTTTTTAAGCATTTAAAAAAATGAAAATTCATAATCATAAATTAAAGGAATTATTTCTTTTCTCTTAATATGTCAAATTACATAAAAAAAAAAAGTCAAATAAAATATTTAAAAAAAATAAAATGAACTATGTTTTATTATAATTTGAATCAAGTGACAAAAAAGGGATAATGCACAAGTACCCCTCAACCTATGTTCGGAATTTCATAGACACACTTATATCATATACGGCCTATTACCCCCTGAACTTATTTGATTAATAATTTTCTTCCCCTTTTTTGGGTACGTGGCACTATTTTATGAGTCCAACGCTGATTGACTTTTTTTTTAAGCTAGTGCCACGTAGGTTGAAAAGGGGTAGAAAATTACTTATAAAATAAGTTTAGAGGGTAATAGGACATTAGTATAGTATAAGTGTGTCTCTAAAATTTTGAACATAAATTGATGGGTACTTATACATTATCCTAAAAATGTAAATAAAACTCAATTATATATGCATGTGTCCATAGTTCCTTATTTTTGTCTCTTCGAGATTCGTTTTAGATTGTGATATTAACTCACTTATTGTAACCTGGTCGGAAAATCACTATTATCTGTTGAATAAAAACCTTTTAACTTACTTTGATAATAATTATATTGTGGAAATTAAATACTTCCAAAATTTTAAATTTTTAAATTTTTCAACAACCATAAAACACCTTAATGGGCTCCATTTGCTCACCATTATTGAAGTTTAATTATTTTTTTTTTAATTTGCTCAAAAAGTGTAGTTTTTCTCATGTTGAATGATGAGGTTAAAAAACAAAGATATTGACACCTTTCATCCTCGTATTCCCTTGAGGGACAAGATAGACCATATTTTAGGAGAATAATGAGTCAATGTCACAAGTTAAAATGCTCAAATAAGTCATCGAGCTTTGAAAAAAGATTTATTTATGTCATCTATTGAAAGTTTGTGTAATGATCCAAAAGCTCCTCTTTAGAATTTTTGAATATTTGTTTGACTTAAGTTAATTAATCAATAGTTTATGGGCTAAAATGATAATTTATTTAAGACCCTATACACTTTTAGCCTATATTTAATAAAATATGTAGGTAAAATCTATCACTTTTAGTGCTTAAATAATTCAGAAAAAAAAATAGGGAAAAGGAGGAACTGACTTATGGCGGCGACATTGAACGAGTGCAGGTACGTATTCGCTTGAATGAATTCTGCTTTGAATTGCTACTTTCAACATTATATATTATATATCATATATATGCATAGTCATTTATGGTAGGTAGAAAGAGAAAGAGTAATGCATTAATCAATCTTTACAATTTTAATTATTTTATAATATTTTTAATTGTTGTAAAAAAAATAAAATTAAAATAATAACAATAATCTAATCATTGGCAATGATTGCCAGGATATGATCTAATATATATATGTTTGGAAAATTTGGATGCAGATTATTAAATCTGCAAATTATTTTTTTTCCATTTCGTAAAATTATCGATTTTAATATTTTTTTTCTTCTTTTATTTATTTTTCTTTTCTTATTGTTCACATTATAAAATAAGATATTATTAAATTGGGTTGTTGGAAGTGATTGGAAAGGAAAATATATGTAAAAATTTGTATTTTGTAAAGTTGAGAATGTATCAGGATGGTGACCTCTACTGATTAAGCCTTTGACTAGATGGAAGTATTGGAGAGTAAATTTATAGAAATATCCTTACTATTGTTAGCATATTATAATTTAAGTTTTGTTATACTAAGACAGAAAATTAATTGTTGGTGAATTATTAGAGTTGGTATCGAAAAAGAAAAAAAAAGAGGGACTTAACCTTAGACTTGGAAATTGGAAAATATAATAGTTGAAATGTTAGTTGGCATCAAGAATTACGAACTTGATTATAAATTTGGGGTGAATTTTTAGGTCAAGATTAAACACATAAAAGTGTGAGTGTTGTTAATTCCGAAACCTTATTGTAAATATATACTTGAATAAATTCCATTGGTTCGGAAGCTCAATGGAAAGGGAAGGCTCAAGTCCAAGAGTAATTATTCGATTGACTAAGGCAAGTGGATTTCTAAACTCTTGTTAAGCGTATGAAATTCGTGTATTTCCTTGTGTGGTGTTGAGAATGATTTGGAGACTTGTTGCTTATTTGTTAGTGTTGTATTCCTTGCTGTAAATTGTGTTTTGTTATCAAAATGGTTATCTCCTCATTTCTCATTTGAGCATGTCAATTGCATTGTATCTGAGACATGATTGTGATAAGAGTTAAGTGATAAGAGGATGTACTATTTCGAGGGTCGTATCGCGCGTCGCGATGGTATTATATTTTGAGAGACGTATTGCGCGCCGCGATGATTACTATTATCGAGGGTCGTGTCGTGCACCACGACAGATGCATGGACAGATATGTCTCCCATGGGTCCCGGACTGAGAGACAGCGGGTGTGTATCGTTAAGAAAGACATGCATCACGATATTTGACATTGCATCCCATGGGCAATTGTATATGTTTTGATTATCTCAATTTGTATATGTTTTGATTATATCAATTTGTATGATTCTAAATCACTTCTGTAAATTAAACTAAGAATTACAATTATTACAATACTATATTAACTTAGAAGTTTTATAAAATTTCTTATCCATAAACTATACAAAGTAATCCAAAGAACATGAAGATCCCACCAAATCTTGTAAGGCCAAGATCTTGATCAGATTGAAAAACAGTACATAAAAAATAATCATTATAATCATTAGCAATAATTAATTTTTAATTATCGTAAATATATATTTTTAGCTATAATTAATATTTTTATATATCTCTAAAAATTTTATCGACATTGGTTCTAGTAAGATTTAACTAATACCTATGCATATTTTAATATTCTTTATTAATGTTAATATTTAACATCGCTAAAAGTTATCTTTATCGTAACGAGAGTTTCAATTTCAAGATCATTTGGAAACATCCCATGATATTTAGGGAAGCTTCCTTAATTTGGCAAAGGCCTAAAGGTAAAGTTTTTTTTATATATATTTATTATACTAAGTAGGAAAGAGACTCAAATATGTATTGAACTTTTAGAAAAGTCTTATTTATGTCATTATTTAAAAATTTGGCTCAGTTTTTATGTCATTACTGTTAAAGAAAAGGGTCATTCATGTTATTATTTTTCAACAATGATTTTGCAAAACCATTTTTGACACGTGACCAATTATAATTTGGCCACGACATCAATTTTTTAGATTAAAAAAATTAATTCAATTTTTTTCCCAGAATTTTGACTTTTTTCATTTACAAAATTGATGACGTGACCCAATTATAATTTGCTACGTCATTAACTTTTTAAATAAGTAAAATTAATTCAATTTTTTTTTCAGAATTATGATTATTGATGACGTGACCGAATCATAATTGGCCACATATCATAAATGATTTTGCAAAATCATTGTTAAAAACTAATAACACGATTGAGCCTTTTTTTTAATAATAATGAACCAAACTTTTAATTAATAACATAAATATGTCTTTTCTAAAAATTTAATAACATATTTGAACGTTTTCCGTGCTATATATTATATTTGTAGAATGTGTTTGCCCCACACTCACATCATATCATGCCATTCACACATATCTTGTGGAGGGCAGATTGAACTACTTTGGCCAACAAAATAGCCTCACTTAAATTGATAAGGACATTGTCCCCACTCATGTGTGCTCAATTTTTCTGTCTCACTCTTTTTAATTTAGCATTTGAAATTTTCACCAAATTATATTTTTGTCAATTAAACTCACTAAGAGGGTAAATTATTCATATTTCTCCAATTTCCAATGTGCTCTTTTTATTTCTACAATCCATTTTAATAAATTGAAAAACGTAATAGTTAAAATCATTGTCATGTTATTCAAAAATCACAATTTTGAATAGTAACAACAATGTCTTGAAAATAATGAAAACAATTCTTGCTAATCACAAGGCATATACTTCCTCATTTGAACAATAATTGTTCGATATAGTATTTTAAAATATTTAATAATATTTATTCATCTTATGAAATTAATGAATAATTTTATATTTAATTTTTAATTTATCTTATCATTAACTATAATTAATATTTTTAAAATATTATATTTTATTATATTTAATAAATGATAAATAATAGTTCTTCTGTATGGTTTATGAGCTATTGCATAAGAGCAAAAGTTTTACCTTGTACGCACCAAAAGACAGCGGCTATGAATTTCCCTTGTCATAAAAATAAAATAAAATAAAATTACTTGATAAGTATTTATTATATTAAGGAAAAATGCACAACTACCGTTCATCCTATGCTCGAAATTCCATAGATACACGTATACTATATTAAGGTACTATTACCTTTGAATTTATTTTATAAGTAATTTTCTATCCTTTTTCAACCTACGTGACACTAACTTTAAAAAAAAATCAATCAATATTGAACCCACAAGATAGTGTCACATGTGCCAAAAAAGAAATAAAAAATTACTAATAAAATAATTCAAGAATAATAAGACCTAAATATAATATAAATGTGTCTCAAAAATTTTGAAGTATTTATATATTATCCCTTTTATTAATACAAAAATTTAGTACATCGAGTTATACTTTTTATGCTCTTTTGAACTATCTTAAATAAGTGCATTTTTTAAGAAAGAAAGAAGAGAAAATGGATACGTCCACTCAAGTCACCGTCCACCGAGTAGGTGAAAAACAGCAAACAAAAAAAAAAATTCTAATAAAATAAACCTAATCCCAATTAAACAAATTATAAATTATAATTAATAATTTACTTCTTGAACGAGATCTCTAATTCAACTAAATTGATAGGAGAATTAATAATCTCAAAACTCGAATATAAGACAAAGAGTAAGAAGGGAAATTCCAATCTTATTATATTTTGGCTCATTTTATAATTTCACTAAATTGACCACAAGTTACATTTCATACATTGTTGAGCAAAATGAATTGAGAGTCTCAAACAACCCCTCTTTCAACAAGTTAAAAATAAAAACCTAACTCTACCTAACTTGTTCGATCTCTTTAAAAATATCAATTTAACACATATCAAATATAATATATGCGACAATATTTTTGAAGAGTCAGATATAGTAATAGTAGTAATAATCAAGAATACAAAACTAAATGTTTTGAACATAAAGTACATAAATACTTCCTTTTAAACCTAAAACAAATAGGAAGAAGACAAAGACGAAAACGCCCTTCAACATCAATAGCTTGAACTTTTCCACCACAAGAAGGACATGCCCCTGGTGCTACTTTTCTTCCAAGCTCTTTTTCATCTTCATCACAAACACATGAAAAACAAAACATCTTTTATTTGTATTTTTAAAAAAATATAATTCAAACTTTTTCTATTTCTTATCAAAAATATCAAAGAAAATGTTTATTTTTTCCTTTGAGGACAAAAAAGAAAGAGAGAGAAGAGAGAGAGAGGTGGTGAGATTTTTTAGGTATGAGGTAAGATAGGTGACTATATATAGAAGCATAAATCTATGATGTGGGTCTAATATTTTATAAAATAAAGGACATATTATAAAATGATTTATGCACTTTCACTATGTATATTTTATTTTATTTTTAAAAAATTTGTGTTTGGTGTTTAGTATTTGTACGAGAGTGAGATTAATTTAACATATTTTTAATGTAAAATAAGATTTTTATTTTTTATTTCCAAAGATTAAATGCAAAATCTATGTATATTCATCGTATTAAAAAGGGAAAAGACATAGATATGCTATTGAATTTTTAAAAAAGACTTATTTATATTATCAGTTAAAAGTTTGGCTCATTTATGTCATTACAGTTAAAGAAAAGACACATTCATGTCATTATTTTTTAACAGTAGTATTGTAAAACCGTTTCTAACACATGTCTAATTGTAATTCGGCCCGCGTCATCAATTTTTTTAATAAAAAAAATAATAATATGAAAAAAAAAGTTGAATTTAATTTTTTTGACTTTTCTTATTAAAAAAATTAATGACGTGGCCGAACTATAATTGCCACGTCATTAATTTTTTTAAATAAAAATTTAAAATTTCGAATAAAATTGAATTAATTTTTTTTATTTTTTATTAAAAAATTAATGACGTGGGCCGAATTACAATTGGACAAGTGTTAAAAATGGTTTTGCAAAATCACTGTTAAAAAATAATGACGTGATTGGGTCTTTTCTTTAACAGTAATGATATAAATGAGCCAAACTTTTAACTGATGGCATAAATGAGTCTTTCTGAAAGTTCAATGGAATATTTGAGCCTTTTCCCTATTAAAAATATTCTTAACAATAATTAATTCTTAATTAATGTTAAATATGTATTTTTAGCGGTAATTAACACATTATGTATATATATCCTAAAGCCTTTAGCGACACACTTCACTAATGTCAGTAAAGACTAGAGTTAGAACTTGTCTGATCCATCTCAAGAAAACTAGGCCTTAAGCCAGATTTTTTTTTCATTTTTAGAAATTAAATTCGAAATTTATTAATATACTTTATTTTTAGTTTGTTTGAAAGGGAATTTTTTTTTTAAATGTATATATATTTAATACTTCTTTCATTCAGTGATGTGGTATAAATTATACATTAAAATTCGAATAACGTTACACTCATAAGGACATTATAATTTATAAAAAATATTAAAATTCAAGATGTAAGATAAATAAGATCATTCCAATTTTACTATTTATTTTCTTATTTTTCTTTTAAAGAGATAATTTGTAATCACATCAATTAATTTATTTATCTTACCTCATAAATTTTAATATATATTTTTCATTTAAATTATATCATCACGACAGAAATAATCCATTAATTTCAGTATCTCACTTAACATATTTATTTAATAGCATAAATACAAATAACATTTTATTACCAATACATCTTTATTTTATTTTATTTTATTTTTTTATGGTACACTTGGAATATGTTTATTTTACACGTGTGGGGTGGGGGGTGGGGGTGGGGTTATTGAGTGAAAAAGAGAGATCTGGAGAAGTGTAGGCTTCTACGTGGCAAGTGTGTGGATTAAAGTAAAGCCAAATAGACAAACCAAAAGTATCAAATTGAAAAAAATAAAATGGAATTAAATGCTCCAAAAATATGTTTATTGGTTTTGGTTTGATGCAAATTTTCATATTTAAGAAGGGAAAAATCCAAACAATAATGGCTTTGGTTTGGTGTTGATGAAAAAGATAATAGTTTAACTATAAATTTTTTTCATCTGATGTTCATCAGATTTGTATCGAGAAATCTTATATATATTGGGTAAATTATTTCCTAATAAAAGTAATTTCGTATTTAAAAAAATTTAAATTCAAATTTTTTGATTAAGAATAAATAAGTACTTAGCACTCCACCACAATTCGATAAACGACAATTTGAATCAATACCAATTACATTATATAACATTTTCAATTGTAGGTCTAGAAATTGATTAAAATATAATGTACCTTGTTTAATTTTCAACCTTTCTTTAACACGTGGTTTTTGGAACTTATTGTTATTGTGTCAATTGGTCTAGTATTTTTAATTTACTTGATTTTAATAAGCATATTGTGTTATGAATCCAAAGTTGACTAAGGAAATTTTAATACGTTACTTTGATTAATTATATTAACTTTTATTTTATTTCATTAGTGAAAATTCAATTTTTTGCCTGAAAATGTATATTAATTTGTCATTTTACGAAAAGCTTATGCGCTAAAAATTCTATGATTAATGAATTCTCAAACAAAAAAGTTACATCTTATTCACTTAGGAATTAAAATGACGTTTTCCCAACTTAAACACCAATCAAATTATGAAACAACTGATGGATTAGCAAGAAAGTAATAAATATTAGGTTAGATTTTTACCACCAAATTGAATCATAAAAATCGTGTGGATACCTATTCTATTTTAATTAGATAGGTGAATCTTATCACTCATACCTATTTTAATAAGAACAATCTTTTAGAAAACATAGTCAGATTAACAAAGTAAAATAAAATAAGAAAAATGATTCGACTTACAAAATCACTAATAACTTTCGAGTTCGAAGTCTAAAGGGTAAAAAAAATTATCAAAAATTTCAAAGGGGTACATCAATTATTTTTTTTTGACCAAAAGAGCTAAATCGCTATGTCAGAAGCGATTTTATTTTCACGACATTAAGTCAAGTCGCTAAATCGCTGTCCTACCAGCGATTTTGTTCGCAATGTGGAAATGTTCTTTTTTTTTTTATCATAGCCTTTGGAAGCTATTAAATACAATATTTTTTTAAAAAAAATATAGCTGCCAATTATTTTTAAAGAGATTATTTAATGTTGGTGATTTTTTTAAAAAATAATTAAATCAGTATTTTTATTAAGAAAAGGTTTTTTTCTTTTTAATTAAAAAAATCGCTTCCAGTAAAAAAAATTTTAAGAATATCGTTGCCAATTTTTTTTTTTAAAATAGTCGTTTTAAATTTTTGGTGATTTTTCTTTTTTTGATTTAATCAAAATAAATATTGCATTAAAATTTTTAGTAAAGATTTCACTAAATGATTTTTTAATAAAAAATCCATTTTTAAATCACTGCAATGCAGCATTTTTATATTTTAAAAAAAAAATAAAAAACAACATATTGAGGTTAAATTAGTAATTACACTAAGCTGTTAGTGTAGTTAATTGGTTATCAAATTAATTAGTTAGTTAGGTTCAGAAAGTTAGTTACAAAGTATGTTTTGTTTGTTATATAACTATTGTACTCTTTCAGCTTTTGGCAATTCAATGAAAACAGCACACATTTTCAATGCCTCTTCTCTAACCAAGCCTTCATCCATGGAGGTTTCAGCCTTCTTCAACTTTAACATGGTATCAGAGCAGGAACGTTTCTGATTTTCTTGCCTCTTTCGTCTTCAATTTGTGTATCAGATCGTCATATTTCATCTTCTGCAGATCTTTGAATTTTTTTTTGCGACATAAATGGCAAATTCTGCCTCTACGAGCACTGGATTGGACAGTGTTCCTCCTCCATCTGGGATTGATGCAGGGAGTCACTTCTACATTCATCCCTCAGATAATCCTGGAGCAGTACTTGTACCAGTTCCCTTCAATGGTACTGGTTTTCATTCATGGCGTCGTAGTGTGCTTCGTTCCTTGTCAGTGAAGAACAAGCTAGTGTTCATCAATGGTGAGTGTAAGAGACCAGAGGTAAATCATTCCAGCTATCGTCAATGGGTGAGGTGCGATGATATGGTCACTTCATGGATTCTCAATTCTCTAGATCGAGATATTGCTGGTAGTGTTGAATATGTCAATGATGCTTTGGAATTGTGGACAGAACTGGAGGATCGATATGATCAGGCAAATGGAGCAAAATTGTATCAAACTCAGAAAGAAATAAATGATCTTAATCAAGGTATTCTCGATATCACAACATATTACACTCGTATGAAGAAACTTTGGGAGGAATTAAACAGTCTATGTGTTTCAAGTAGTGTAATTGTGTGTGTGTGTGTGGAGCTAAAGCCAATATTCAGAAGGCAGAGCAAGACAGACGTTTGATTCAATTTCTGATGGGCTTGAATGTGGTATCTACTACGATTAGGGGAAGTATTTTGATGATGAATCCCTTACCATCTTTGGCACAAGCTTTTGCTTTACTAGTGCAAGAGGAAAAACAACGAAAGTTTAAGCCAAGTAATCAGCTGTTTACTGAGAGTAGTTCTCTAGCTGCAGTTTCATCAAATTCAGGAGGTAGAAGTTTTCAAACAAATTTCTCTACCTCCAACACAACACCAAGAGGAAGGCCTTTTTGTGATTTTTGTAGAAGGCCAGGACATGTTAGAGCAAAGTGTTACAAGTTGCATGGCTATCCATCTAATGACAAATGGTTCTATTCGTGATCAGCACAATCCAAGGAACACAGTTCAAAACACATATCCAAATCCAAGGCATAACAATAAAGGAAGAGGTGCATCAACAAACTCTGTAAGACTATCCTGTGATGGAGATGCTAGTGGGCAGACAAAGGAGTCAAGTTCAACCTCTTGTAATGATCCTCAAGGAAATGAGTATGATCAAGTTTCTCATCTGCTGAATCAGTTTCAAAATGATGGAGTGTGTGGATCTGTGAACTTTGCAGGTGGTTTTGCTTGCTCTTTTTCTCCTGATTATATTAAACTTTCATGTGAGTGTTTCAAAACAAGGACTGACCTATGGATTCTAGACTCAGGAGCTTCTCATCACATGACTTTTAATAAAAATAACCTTGTGAATACAGTAAATCTACCTTATCCTATGTTAGTCAGATTGCCAAATGGATATAGAGTCAAAATCACTATGGTTGGCAATGTACATATTACACCTAAAATCATCCTGTCAGGAGTATTGTATGCCCCCTCTTTCAAGTACAATTTAATCTCCATCAATTCTCTTGTGAATCATCTTCAATGCACTGTTTCTTTTTCTAACACTTCTTGTCTGTTGCAGGCCCCTTCACTGAAGAGTCCTCTGGAAATTGCTAAGATGCATGATGGCCTTTACTTCCTTTGCTCAGACTGCCTACAAAAGAATTCACATGCTCAACATCATTCCTTTTCTCTTTACCCTCTATCCAATGATAAAGTACAATGTACACTTCTCTCATGTAAATCTCATTCAAATGCAATAAACTCTTCTTTTGTTGGTAATGAAGACAATGTTGCTGACAACTCTTCTAGTTCTAATTTCTTTCCTGATGATAGTGTGGATTTGTTGTGGCATTATAGACTTGGACATGTACCTTTTGTGAAGATGAAAAATATATCTTCCATACCAGTACACTTCTCATCAAAACAACCTTTCTTCTGTCCTATATGTCCCATGGCAAGACAATCCAGATTACCCTTTCCACCAAAAACTCACACCACTACTGGCATTTTTGAACTATTACATGTTGATATTTGGGGTCCATATCAAACACCAACTCATGACAACTTCAAGTACTTCATTACCTTAGTAGATGACTTTAGTAAATCTACCTGGACACATCTTCTAAGTAGTAAAAGCAATGCTTTCCATATCCTTAAAGCCTTTATACTCATGGTTGAGAACCAGTTCAACACCACTGTTAAAACCATCAGATCAGATAATGGTTTAGAATTCACTAGCAGTGAAACCACTTTGTTTTTTCAATCCAAAGGGATCATTCATCAAAAATCTTGTCCTTATACTCCTCAACAAAATGGTGTAGTCGAAAGAAAGCACAAATATATTCTTGAAACAGCAAGGGCTCTTCTTTTCCAGTCTAAACTCCCAGTGAAATATTGGGGTGAATGTATACTTGCTTCCACATATCTTATAAATAGACTACCTTCTTTTCCTCTCCATAATAAAACTCCCTATGAGATCTTATATAAACACAAACCTACCTACTCACACTTAAAGAGTTTTGGATGTTTATGTTATCCTACTACTCCAAAAGCCCACAGAACCAAATTTGATCCCAAAACCATACCACATGTGTTTGTTGGATATCCCTATGCTACAAAGGGTTACAAAGTCTTGAACTTGTCCACTCAAAAAATCCATGTCTCAAGGGATGTAATTTTCCATGAAACTATTTTTCCTTTTGTCATGTCTAAAGATCCTACTCACTTTCCAAAATTTCCTTTTCATTGTGTGTCCTTTCATGATTATCCAATATCATATGATGATCTAGATCATTCCAGTAATGAAGCTGTCACTGAAGTTCCCACAACATCACCTGCTACCTCCACATCACCTGCTTATATCACACCTGAAAATTCACTATCCATACCACAGCTTAGAAGATCCCAAAGACCACAAAAGACTCCTGCATATTTGTCTGACTATATTCACAATGTACCATCCCCAGCTGTTTCAAATTCACAACCACCACAACCACCTTTATCATCCTTGAATGCTCTTTTTACTCTTAAACATCATGTGTCTCCTGATGTCTTTAATTCTGATAGTCAGTCCTTTGTAATGAATGTCTCTCATGACTGTGAACCTAATACATATGAGGAAGCATCTATGGATCCTGCATGGCAAAAGGCTATGACACAAGAGTTTCTTGCCCTGCATGACAACAATACTTGGACTCTCACAAACCTACCAAAGGATAAGAAGCCTGTTGGTTGTAGGTGGGTTTATAAAGTCAAACACAAGGCTGATGGGAGTGTAGAGAGGTATAAAGCAAGGCTTGTAGTAAAGGGATATACTCAACATCATGGCATAGACTACACAGAAACCTTCTCACCTGTGGTAAAGATGACCACTGTGAGAACACTCATTGCTGTTGCTGCAAAGAAACAGTGGAACATACATCAGCTTGATGTTAACAATGCCTTCCTGCATGGAGATTTACATGAAGAAGTGTACATGGACATACCACCAGGTTTGGTCATTCCTCACAAGAATTTGGTTTGCAAACTCAACAAGTCATTGTATGGTCTAAAGCAGGCTAGTAGGCAATGGTATGAAAAGCTGACTGAAGCACTACACACAAGAGGATATAAAAATTCTCTTCATGACTATTCACTGTTCTGCAGGAAAAGAGGTGCATCTAATGTCTTTCTAGGTGTTTATGTGGATGATATTTTACTTACAGGGACAGACACTGATGAAATTGATGAGCTCAAAAGGTTTCTTGACAACCAGTTTAAGATCAAAGATCTTGGCAGATTACATTATTTCCTAGGCCTAGAAGTCTTGTACAAAGATGATGGAATTTTGATTTCTCAGAGAAAATTTGTGTTGGACCTTCTCAAAGAGTTCAATTGTGATCACATGGCTCCTTTATCTTCTCCACTGGATCCAAATATCAAGCTAAGATCCCATGAAGGGAAAATTCTAGATGATCCTACTTACTATAGAAAGCTAATTGGCAAGTTGAATTTTCTTACACATACTAGACTTGATCTTGCTTATGGTGTACAACTTCTCAGTCAATACATGCAGGACCCTAGAGAGCCTCATTTACATGCTGCTTTTCACATGTTAAGATACCTCAAGAAAGATCCTACTCTGGGTGTTTTCATGTCATCTGCTGCAAATTTTGAAGTACAAGCATATTGTGATTCTGATTGGGCTGCCTGTCCTGATTCAAGGAAATCTGTTAGTGGTTATATTGTATTGTTGGGAGACTGTCCTATTAGTTGGAAGTCCAAGAAACAAGAAACAATCTCACTTTCTTCAGCTGAAGCAGAGTACAGATCCTTGAGAAAAGTAGTAGGTGAATTAACTTGGCTGCAGAGATTGTTTGAGGAGCTAAATATATATCAGACTGCACCATTTCCTGTGTTTTGTGATAGCCAAGCAGCCATACATATTGCTAAGAATCCTGTTTTTCATGAACGTACGAAGCATATAGAAGTGGATTGTCATTTTGTGAGATCAAAACTACAAGAAGGGCTTGTTACACTGCATCATGTTGATACTGCTGATCAGTTGGCAGATGTTCTTACCAAAGCACTTACTGGGATTAAACACTCTACACTTTTGGACAAATTGGCTTCGATCACCTCTGCTCCAATTTGAGGGGGGGTATTGAGGTTAAATTAGTAATTACACTAAGCTGTTAGTGTAGTTAATTGGTTATCAAATTAATTAGTTAGTTAGGTTCAGAAAGTTAGTTACAAAGTTTGTTTTGTTTGTTATATAACTACTGTACTCTTTCAGTTTTTGGCAATTCAATGAAAACAGCACACATTTTCAATGCCTCTTCTCTAACCAAGCCTTCATCCATGGAGGTTTCAGCCTTCTTCAACTTTAACACAGCATTTTAGTGAAATTTTTTCTCGGCAGCTATTTTCGTGATAATTTTTTTATAAAAATCGCTGCTTGGTCGAAGTATTTTTAAAAAATAAATCAGTACCAATTTTTTTGTAAAAAAAATATATATTATTTTTTAAAATTGATTACCAACATTTAAAACGAATTTTTAAAAATTGCCAGCAATATTTTAATAAAATTTATTTAAGTAAAGAGTTGCCAAGATTTCACACAAATCACTGCCTTTGCAGCGATTGCCAGAAACTATAATACTTTTCCACTTAAATCGCTGTTTAGGCAGCGATATTAAATTTTTTTTAAATAAAAGCGCTACAGTTGAAGCGATTTTATTTTTATAGAAATTCTTTTTTGCCAAAAACACTACCCATGCAACGATTTTCTTTGGAAATATCGCTGGTAGGTCAGCGATTTTGAGCAATTAACAGACTTAACACCGTGAAAACAAAATCGCTTATAATATAGCGATTTAGCTCTTTTGGTTAAAAAAAATGAATGTACCACTTTAAATTTTTTGACGTTTTCTTTTACCCTTTAGGCTTTGAACTCAACAACTTTCATAGATCTAGACTACACATATATACGAACATTCTACAAGTTGCTATCTAAAGAATAAGAGTTTTGACGAGGACTAAATTTGTCTATAGGCACGAAATTGATGTAGCAAACTATACCACAAAGACGAGCTCACAATATAGGGCAATTTTCATTAAGATTTAGATCTAAGAATTCTATGATATACGGAGAGTTTCGGGATTTTTCTCTCTAGTCTCTTTGGTTTAGGTTGAAAAATATTAAAAATGAAAAAGATGAGATTTCTCACAACCATCGACCTATAGGGCTTATCTTAGGTGTCTGTAGTCTAATAAAATTATGAATATCTCTCTATTATGAAGTTATACATTAAAATAACTTAATATGTTGAAAAGTAGATTCATATATCTTTGATTTAATAGGCAATAGTATTATTAGAGTCCACAAATATTAATAAACTCGATTATTGCAACGGTTCAGGATAACCTTTTTATAGCGGGTCTATTTCTTAGTTTAAAATCCTTTTCAATCATTAAGGAAAAAAAAAAGATCAATCAAAGTCCTATCTAAGTAAAACTTCGTTTGCTAAATTAATTTAACCATTTTAAACGAAGCATGGGGCTAATTGTTGTAAGTGCAGCCAGAGTTCTCTTTTTTGGTCTTGAGTCTCATAAACAATGACTATTGTTACTCTTTTTACTATTAAATTTTATTTAATGAATCATTTAAGGTGAATTAAGAGGGAATAGTTCTTTAACTAACAAATTCTAAGCATCCATCCCTAAAAATTCAGGAGAATCATCATTTTTGTAGGCACAAGATTGATACTATTGAATACTTGAAATTTCTATCTAAATATTGTAACGTATTCACCCATTTTTGGGTATTAGGCCCAAACATGTCATGAACACTTAATAGGGAACTTTCATATATAGCCATTCAAAAATTGTCTAATTACTCTCTATAGCTATAGTTTGATAATTACAATTCGTAACTACATGTAATAGAGAGGAGAGAGGAGAGCGAGACTGGGAGAGAGAGGAGAGAGGCAAGAGAGAGGAAAAAAAGTGGGAGAGAGGTGAATTGTATATGTATATCGATTAGATAACTGTATATTTTACATATGTATTTGTATATATAGCAAGCGTGATTGGGAGAGGGAGGCGAGAAGCGAGCAAGATTGGGAGAGAGGAGAGCGAGAGAGGGCAGAGAGTGGGAGAGAGGTGAATTATATATGTATATATTGGTTAGATAATTGTATATTATACATATGCAAACAATAATGGCTTTGGTTTGGTGTTGATAGAAAAACAATAGTTTGAACTATAATTTTTTTTCATATTCAGATTTGCATCAAGAAATCTTATATATATTGAGTAAATTATTTTTTAATAAAAGCAATTTCGTATTTAAGAAAATTTAAATTCAAAATCTTTTGATTAAAAATAAATAAATATTTATTATTCTATCATAATTCGATACCGACAATTGAATCAATACCAATTACATTATATAACATTTTCAATTGTTGGTCTAGAAATTGATTAAAATATAATGTACCTTTTTTAATTTTCAACCTTTCTTTAACACGTGGTTTTTGGAACTTATTGTTATTGTGTCAATTGGTCTAGTATTTTTAATTTACTTGCTTTTAATAAGCATATTGTGTTATGAATCCAAAGTTGATTAAGGAAATTTTAATACGTTACTTGATTAATTATACTAATTTTTATTTTATTATTGAGGATTCAATTTTCGCTTGAAAATATATATTAATTTTTCATTTTGAGAAGAGCTTATGCATCAATGAATTCTCAAATAAAGAAAATTACATCTTATTCACTTAGGAATTAAAATCACATTTTTCCTACTCAAAACACCAATCAAATTATGAAACTACTGATGGATTAGCAAGAAAGTAATAAATATTAGGTTAGATTTTTACCACTAAATTGAATCATAAAAATCGTGTGGATACCGATTCTATTTTAATTAGATAGGTGAATCTTTATCACTCATACCTATTTTAATAAGAAAAATCTTTTAAAAAACATAATCGGATTAACAAAATAAAATAAAATAAGAAAATTGATTTGACTTACAAAATCGCTAATAACTTTCATGGATCTAGTCTAGACATGTATAAGAATGTTCTACAAGTTGCTATCTAAAGAGTAAGAGTCTCGACGAGGAATAAATTTGTTTATAGGCACGAAATTGATGTGGCGAACTATACCTCAACGACGAGCTCACAATGTAGGGCAATTTTTATTAAGCTTCGGATCTAAGAACTCTGTCATATATGGAGAGCTTGAGATTTTTCTCTCTGGTCTCTTTGAGTTTAGGTTGAAAAATATTAAAATTGAAAAAAATGAGATTTTTCTCAACCATCGACTTATAGGGCTTATTTCAGGCGTCTGTAGTCTAACAAAATTATGAATATCTCTCTATTATGAAGTTGTACAATAAAATGACTTAGTATGTTTGAAAATTAAATTCATATATCTTTGGTTTTAATAGGCCGTGGAGCCTATGAATCATTATGGATTGGGATAAAATTTTGAGACACCTGACCCAATGTTCTAAGGATTTTATAAAAATAATTGTTTATGCTAATTTTGCCAACTTTTATATCATAACTTGTTTAACTTCAAATCTCAACATTAGACAATAGCGTGATTCAAAAACATCCTTCTTAGCATATAAAGTACCTTTAGTATCACCCCAAAAGTATTATTAGAGTCCACGAATATTAATAAATCCGATTGTTGCAACGGTTCAGGATAACCTTTTTTTAGCTTCTAGGATCTATTTCTTAGTTTAAAATCCTTTTCAATCATTAAGAAAAAAATAAAAGATCATTCAAAGCCCTATCTAAGTAAAACTTCGTTTGTTAAATTAATTTAACCATTTTAAACAAGCATGGGGCTAAGGGCCCGTTTGGATGAGCTTAATAAAAGCAGCTTTTAAAAAGTACTTTTGAAAGTGCTGAAACTTATTTTTAAAAATAAGCAGTTATGCGTTTCGATAAAAGTGCTGAAGTTGCTATGCCGAACGTGAAAAGGGGAAAATGGAAAAAAGAGATGTTAGGGTTATGTGGGTAATTTGGAGATTGTATAAAAATATTAAGGGCAAAAAGATAAAAATGTGGTCAATTTAAAACAGCTTATAAGCTTAAAAAAAAAAAGCACCCCTACCCCAGCTTTTAACTTTTGGCTTAAAATAAGTTTTTTTTTAACTTAAAATAAGTTATTTTGAGTATTACCAAACAGCTAAATAAGTCAAAAATCAGCTTTTAAGTCAGTTTGATCAGCTTTTAAGTTGAACCAAACAGACTCTAATAGTTGTAAGCGCAGCCAGAGTTCTCTTTTTTGGTCTTGAGTCTTAAAAGCATAACTCAGACACGTGAAGAGAAAGTCATAAAAGAGTGATAGAGTCTCATAAACAATGACTATTGTTACTCTTTTTACTAAAATTTTATTTAATTAATCATTTAAGGTGAATTAAGAGGGAATAGTTCTTTAACTAACAAATTCTAAGAATCCATCCCTAAAAAATCAGGAGAATCATCCTTTTTGTAGGCACAAGATTGATACTATTGAATACTTGAAATTTCTATCTAAATATTGTAACGTATTCACCCATTTTTGGGTATTAGGCCCAAACATGTCATGAACACTTAATAGGGAACTTTCATATATAGCCATTCAAAAATTGTCTAATTACTCTCTATAGCTATAGTTTGATAATTACAATTCGTAACTACATGTAATAGAGAGGAGAGAGGAGAGCGAGACTGGGAGAGAGAGGAGAGAGGCAAGAGAGAGGAAAAAAAGTGGGAGAGAGGTGAATTGTATATGTATATCGATTAGATAACTGTATATTTTACATATGTATTTGTATATATAGCAAGCGTGATTGGGAGAGGGAGGCGAGAAGCGAGCAAGATTGGGAGAGAGGAGAGCGAGAGAGGGCAGAGAGTGGGAGAGAGGTGAATTATATATGTATATATTGGTTAGATAATTGTATATTATACATATGCATTGGTATATATGGCAAGCGAGATTGGGAGAGAGAGGAGAGAGGTGAGCGAGAGAGTGGGAGATAGGTGAATTTTATATGTATATCGATTAGATATTTGTATATTATATATATGTATTTGAATATTCTGACAAATTACACATATACAATTATGTTAATTATATAAGCTCAAAGTCAGCCCACATAATTAATGGGCAATGTTAATCGTTAGTGATAATTATAGCAAACTATAACTATGATGAGTAATTAAGTAATATAAATTTGCTTAACTGCATAATATTTTAAATGTCCCGTAGATCGAAAGGGAATTTTTTTTTTTTGAATATTGCAATTAGAATGGTCAGAGTTTAAGCGAATTCAGAATTTAAGTTTTATGAATTTAATTTTTAAGATTCTTAACATTATACCTATTGTATTAGGTATTGCAATTTTAATATTCTATAAATTTATACTATGCATTAAAAATACTAAACTCAAATGAACTTTATACTAAAAATGTAATTTCCACTACTAAATTTGAGAGACAGAACTCGATCTCAAGGGTAAAGTTAGCTATTCATAAATATAAAAAGGAATGAATCTTTTTGAATATAATTAAGAATACAATAAGAACAAATGCTTAGAACATAAAGTACATATATACTTTATATAAGTACACAATGTACATATATAAAGTACAATGTGGACAAACCCCTAATTCCTACCTCTTTTAACACATTTCAAAAAACACATTTTCTAATGGCTTTTCAAAAAATGGGAAATATATGTTTTTCTTTTTAAGAGAATTTGGGGAGAAAAGGTTTCTTTTGTATATATATATATA
>NC_028643.1:3621720-3628035 GCF_001406875.1 Solanum pennellii
TATAATATATATATATATATATATAATATATATATATTTTTAAAGAATAAGCTTAAAGGCTAAGTTATAAGTAAAGTTAATATTTACTAGGTTTTGTTTTATAGTAGTTAATTCTTTTGAATATGAGTGTCTCTTAATTTCAATGATATGGATATACATTGGATAAAAATTGTCATATCATTTTTATCAATACAAATACTATTTTTCTATGAAGAAAATCTCAAATTCATCTCCAAAATTAACCTTTTGAAAGTGTTTCACTGAAAAAATATGTCTTTTTATTCACTTTACTCAACATTAATGGCAATGACAACACAACTATTTTTTTAAAAAAAGTAAAAAAATGTAAAAATCCACATACAATAAGATAACAGAAATGACATAATAAACGAAAGGAAAAAGATTAAATAATATGTCATTAAATTTTGAGAAAAGATTCATTTTTATCCTCAGTTTAAAGTTTGGTCCATCTATGTTATTTTTGTTCGAGAAAAAAATTTATCCATTTCATTATTTGTTAATTGGCAACAATTTTAGTTTTGCAATATCATTTTTAACATGTGGTCATTATGGTTCGATCACGTCATTAATTAAATCATTTTTTAAGGAATATTGTTCAAATACATCATCAAATTTTGAGAAAAGACTCTTCTATTTCGTCTATGTTAAAAGTTGGAGCTCGTTTATGATATTCAATTAACAAATAATAACATGAATAAATATTTTTTCAAACGAAAATGATATAAATAAATCAAACTCATAGATAAATACAAAATCCGATGATATGAATATCATAATTTAATAAAGAGATGAACCAAAATTTAATTGTGAAAAAGGCTAGAATAGCTTAATGTAGAACACACCAAAAAATTATTACGGTATTTGATCGAGTGTGAAACTTATCGAAAGCTTCTTATTCTTCTTTTTCGTTTTTAGTTTCCAATAAAGAAAATCGTGAAAAAGCAAAGATAAATTCAAAATTTAATTCTTATGGATTTCATTTTTTAGGTTCACTGATTGCAATTTTAGTATATTTTTATATATAAATTTATGTTCTCTAGTTATAGAGTACTCAATTCAAATGAATTTGATACTCTGATGGCTACAAAAATTAAAAGTTTTAATTACTTATTGCAATTTAAAAATATTTTTATATATAAATTTGTGCTCTCCAGTAAAATACTGAATTCAAATGAACTTGATACTTGAATGGCTACAAAAATTAAAAGTTTTAATTACACATTGTAAGTTTAGTATATTTTTGCATAAAAATCTATGTTCTTCATTAAAATACTGAACTTAAGTGAACTCTAAACTACTGTCGCTACAAGAAATTAAAAATTTAAATTACTCATTGAAATTTTAGTATGTATTTATATATAAATTTATACTACACTAAAATGCTGAATTCAAATGATCTCGAATTCTCAATACTAGCTACTATGACTACAAAAATTAAAAATCCAAAATTAAATTATTAATAAATATAAAAAGACATGATTTTTTTCTGAAAATGAGAAAAACTTTTACTTTTCACCATAATAATCAATAATACAATAAAACCAAATGTCTAGAACACGTAGTACATATATATTTCCTCTTCATCTTATAACAAATTGGGAGAAAACAACACTTGAAACTTCCTTCAACATCTATTGCTTCAACTTTTCCTTCACAATGTGGACAAAACCCTAATGCTATTTTTCTTCCAACCTCCTTCTTTTCTTCATTACAAACACATCTCAAAAAATGCATTATCTCTTCTTCTTTTTTATTTTTTCAACAAATGAAAAATGGATTTGTATCTACTTTAGAGGTTTTGGGGGAGAAGAGGTTCTTTTATAGTAATTTTTTTTTAAAAAAATAATCTTAGGGGCTAAGTTACAAGTAAATCTTATAATTCCTAGTTTTGTTTTTTAGTAGTTGTATTCTTTTTTACTAACTTGACTAGTAGTTGTGTCACGTGTGCACATGAAAAAGGTACTACTAGGTTTCTAGAACTTTTTAAATTTTTTTGTAAAAAAGAAATAATTTATTTTAATGTGATTTACTATTGATAATTGGAGACTATACTAGAATTTTGAGTTTATCAGTTTTGTACGTTACTCAAATTTCAGTAAATTATTTGTATATATTAAATAATTATTTTAAATATAAATACATGATTTAACTAAAAAATATTAATTTTTTTGTTGAGCCTGTATGAAAACTTTAGTTGCCCCTTGTCGAGAGAGTGGCGTAAGAGTCAAAAGTTTTAAATAAAAGAATTGCGGTGCGGATTCTGATGAAATATTATAATGAATCCTTTTATTTTATAATATATGTACTCGACGATAAAAATGAAAGATTTTATAACCTAATTTAGGATCAACTTTGTTAATTCTGCCAAAATTTTCAAATTGAATCTGTAATTTAACTCAAAGACGATAAAGAAGGACGGAAAACAAGTTTTAACCACAATAAAAATAACTTTTAGCCTCCAAGGTAAGTCATTTAAGGCAAGTTACTTATTATTGACCATACGTATGAGATGGTAATAAGTCAAAAAATAAGGCAAGTAAGTTACTTGCATTTAAATGACGAAATGATCTAATAGATTCTTCTACTTGTATATGTTTGTATTGTGGATCCTTCTACCTAATTCTTAAACTTCATCAAAAAATGATTTTCAAACCTCTCCTGCCATGTATATAGGCCAGTCTCCCTCAAATAGATGACCGATCAAATCCATGACACATAAATTAATAACACGTCATAATTATCTTCATTAACTATTTTTAAAAATTATTAATCAAAATAATAAAAAAGTAAAATAACTATTTAAACAAAAATTAGTTTCCTTCCTACTTCCATCCACCTCCCTGATCAACAACTGCCACCCTCTTAGTCTCTTTTTCTTTCATTTAAACAAGTCTTCATACAAAAAAGAAAAAGAAAAAAGAAAAAAGAAAAAGAAAAAGAAAAAGAGAGACATCAAAATAAAAGTCTTGAAAAAATAAGTCTTGAACCTAAAATTAGAGTATCTAAATTAATCTTTCTTTGTTTCCTTTTCCATTTCTACCTTTGTAAGTCTTTTGTATTTGAAAACTTTACTCTTTAATAATGATATTTAGTGAAAATGAATAGAAACAAAAATTGATAAAAAAAGAAAGAAAGAAAAGGGGTCTACTTAATGTCACATAAGCATGATCAATGATCGAAGGGGTTTGTTATATTGTATTTTAATAATTTTAAGGTTTCAGTTTGTAAGTGATTAAGTAGAAGGGTCTGTAATGCAAACTTGTACAAGTTCAGGGGTCCATCAGATTTTTTTGCTCTTTAAAAGTTGAACTCTCGATCTAATTTATTTTTAAATAGTAAATATAATTAACTTTTTAAATACCTATTTTATCCTTATTTATAATCATAATTTTAATTGATGAGTCTACATAGATTGCGACTCCATTTCCTCGAACACTAAAAAACAATGTGAAAGTGTAAAAATTAAACTGAAATTGGAACGAAGGACAAAAGAAGAAGAAAACTCAAGAAACTGAAGGTTGCTATATCGATACACATTCATTACTCAATATCGAGTCGAGATGTCATAGAAAATTATGCATGTCTGCCTATTGATAGCTAATCGAGATTCATGGGGGACATATCAGTCCATACACCTACTTCAACGCAGATAACACTCCTTGTAACAACATATGTGAATCATCCCCAACATCATCCCTAGTGGGGCATGTTCCTTCAAGTCATGTCCTATTTAACTTTTTTATTTTTCATCAATTTCACGTAGCGTTATTTCGTATGAAAGTCTCTATGCCAATGCAAATAAACAAGATTATATGCATAGTGAGAGGATGACAAGTTGATGGGCATATCATTTATAAGAAATGATAATAATGATCCAAGGTCATTGATGGGCATAACGCACGAGATTAGTTCAACAAGTGCAATTAACTCCACATGTTTGATTTTATAAAGATGCAACTCACAAGGCCTAACACATTTTGTAAAAGAGCTAAAAGAGTAAGACTTGCCTTAAAGTGAAGAGATTAAATTGATATTTGAGTCTTTTCTTTACGTTGAGCCTCTTAAACAACACAATTTGACCAAATAAAGGATCCCATAAGAAAATATGAACAATGATAGTTGAATTTATAAAATGGGTCCAAATTGACCTAGAAGGTCAAAAGCTCAGGGTACAAAGATTAATTTGAAATATTTATAGAAAAATATGTCACTCAAAAATTTAGGAAATCACATGCTAAATTGCTTAATGAAGAGTTAGAAATCATCCCCGAAAGCTCAAAAAACAAGATCAAAGTTCATGAGAAAAATGCTAAATACCCATATTTGAGAACCTGACTCAAATCTAAAATATTTCATGATAAATATCTTATTCATGCTTAGGGAAGGTTAAATATGAAATTTCTTCGAAAACAGAGTCAAAATTGACCTTGAAATCCTCTATTTATCAAAGTTAACCTTTAGTAGGTAAATCCAAAATTTTCAAATTTATACGTAATTAACATGATGAAAATAATTGATAAATCAATAAGTTTAGGTCAAAATCAGTTTTTCCACAACATTGGATCAACAAAGCCCAATAAGCAAGCAAGACATAGTAATGTTACTTCAATGAAAAAGGTATGATTATTCAAACTATTATTTTTATTCTTTGATGTAATAATTTAATATTAATTATGTGTTTGAATTATTTCCTTGTTTAGTGTAAGAAAATGTAATTCTTATTAGTTTAGGAGACCATTTATCCTAATAGATTTGGAAAAGAAACTGTAATACTATTGACATGAAGTGAAGTGGAACTTGAGAGCTACGACAGATGTGGACTTGACTTTTTCACAAGATAAGCTAAGTGAATCAATAGTATGTTATATGGATTCGTACTATGCAGGTGACATGGATTAAAAAATCTCTTTGACATGTCATGTTTTTACTATTTCTGGTAATTTGGAATGCAAATTGGCAAATCTGGTGTTGATTTACAGAGGCAGTGAAAGAGGCTACATGGTCACAAGACTTGGAGTGGACAAAAAACATAATCTGAGATGCTGTGAAGAAAGTATTTACACATAATAATCTAGGAGATATGATAACCAAGATAGGCCACATCAATAAATTTAGGCATTGCCTAAACTTGACTAGTGTGAGTTGTACTCAGTAAGCCCTTCGGAGGGATGGGAGAAAGGCAGATAGACGTTTTGCTCTGGAACAATTAGGAGATTCTCTAGAAGAAATACGGGGTTCTGCTTCTGGCGGCAACATGCTTGGTCCCGCTTATGGGGTCAAATCAATACGTTCTAAGAAGAAAGATTGGAATATCAATCTCATCGAGATCATCGATCTCATACCAAATCCCATCAATCGAATCACTTTTTCGAGAAATACGAGACATCTAAGTCATACAAGTAAAGAGATCTATTCATTGATAAGAAAAAGAAAAAACATGGATTGATGAGAAAATAGATGAAAAAGATTCAAGCAAATGGAAATATTTGTTAATAATGTCTGGAAATCATTTCCTTATTTATTTTAGGAAACTATAATTTTTTATTAGTTTGTCAGACCTTTTGTCCTAATAAATTTGAAAAAGAAAAATATTGTTCCTATAAGATTAGGAAAACTTTCCTTGTAGGCTTAGGAAAACTTAAGATCTATATAAAGGGTATATATTTGGGATTATAAGACATTGTACAGGATACATAATGTAGTCCTAAGAGTTAAAGCATTGTAAAACTTATTTTCTTTCTTTCATAGTGGAAAATGCTCTCTTTTTGCTAGGAGGAGTAGACCTAGCTAAACCTCATTAAATACTTGTGTTATTTTTCTTTTCTATTTTCTTAGTTTGTAATTGTGTGCTAGTTCCACGATATTTTCATAACTTTAGACTATTCATTATCTTGAAACATCGAAATATAAGCAACAAAACAGAAATAACATCAGAAAAGAGAAAAGACATAAATATATACAATCATACAAGATTCAATTGCAAGACCTAGTAGACGAAGGCACATAACTACTAAAATGAGTATAAGCTACAAAATAAACTAAATAAGTATAGACTTTATCTAATACAAAAGAATAGACGAAAATTGTATACAGATGGAGATGAATCTAACTAGGTCGCTATAAACTGTAACGACCTGTTTAGTCGTTTTGAGCAGCAGATTTTATTTCTGGAAAAACTGTGTGAGTCGACGGAACCCACGACGGACCGTCATGGGCACGACGGGCCGTCGAGGGGGTCTCGTTCCAAAAGACTTAGACTTCTGAAATTTGGGTACTGAAATCGACTCTCTGAAC
>NC_028643.1:3634519-3639476 GCF_001406875.1 Solanum pennellii
GCATAGACTAGCTTTTATTTGTTTTAGCTTCTTAGAATACTCTTAGTTTAGTAATTTGATCATAGATGTTCTTGTGGTGATGACTTCCAGATTTTGGGGAAATAATAGATGTTGAATTTTAGAAGTTATTGAATTGTCTTTTATTAATGAGTTTAAGTCTTCCGCATTGCTTTATGTTGATATTAAATTGAAATGTTAAGGTTTAGATTGGTTGGTTCGCTCACATAGGAGGGTAAATGTGGGTGCCAGTCGCGGCATCGGTTTTGGGTCGTGACATAAACTCACCCTCTATCTTCAAAAGCCCTCATTATTGCATAGTAATCAACAATTTTGGCTGGCGCTCAGATGAAAAACTGATGTATACTGTAGCATTTGTCCAAAACAACAGGTACCTAGTAGACATCACAAAATGATTGAGCTTAGAAAGTAATTACATAGTGAAAAGAGAGGAAATAAAAGCTAGCTAAATGTCATATAAATAGAACAATGGTCGAAAGTCTAACTATACACCTCGATAATCTAGTAGGATTAGAGCGATAAGGTAAAACAATTTTCTATAACCTAACTGGATCCTCATAAGCTCAAAAAGTACATTATGCTCAATTAAAAGATAAATAATCCAAATGAACCTCCATTAGCCCGATTACTACATAAAAGAGCAATTTGATACCCCACAAATTCGGTGTTTTGGACTCAACGGAGGTCGTCTTGATAAAAAAGTGAGTCTCACACCCAAGACTCTATTTTAGGCAAAATCTAAAAGGTACCTCAAAATGAGCCTAGAAGCCTCGGGACATATATCAAAGGTTCTTCCAGAACAAACTCAACATTCCAAAGTTAAAGAACCATCAGAATAACATTGTGAGGTCATTTACATGAAGTTCTAGATCGAAGTCAATTGTTGATGTTTCAAAAGCTCTGAAACACAAAAACTCGCATAAACACTAAATGAGCAACTAGGTACCAACCTGTCAGTACTAGCAAATCATTTATGATTTGTGGTCACTATAGAAAAGCTCTAAACGTCGAAAATATCACAATACTTTTAGTTAACCAACAAAAGTGAGAATCTAATTATTCTCCACCTCTTAATTAGGACAAATCGATTTCATTTAATAATTATACATAAAGTAAATTTGTTGCAAAATTTTTTTACTCCCTCTGTCTCATTTTATGTGGCACTATTTCCTTTTTGGTCAGTCCCAAAAAGAAAATCACATTTTCTTATATGATAAGTATCTAAAGGTATAATTTTTCTTTTACCTTTATTGGTCCACTTAATTTTCTAATACATTTATGAGAAGAGAGAAAAGTAAGTTACTTTTTGGAAGGGCAATTTGGTAAAACATTTCAAAGTTTTCATTATTTCTTGAACTCCATGCCGCTCAAATGTTGCCACATAAAATGAAACGGAAAGAATACTTGTCAAACACAAATTATTTACATATATATATGTTCAAGATGAGTCTTGACAATTACTATTAATTAGATATTAATTAATATGAACAGGAGTAGAAGAAAAGTTCCTCTTCGAACCCTAAAGAAAGTATGGAAAATTTTGTCCCATTGATCAAATGGGGAAGGAAACAAACCAAGCTATTGATGAAGTTCAAAAGGCTACGGTGAGTTTCTTACAATTATAAATGAAAAATAAAAAATAATCCCAAGTATATGATTGAAGTCATTATTATGAAAAATACATTTTATTTTTTTAACTAATTGACCATACATGTTCTTTGATGAAATATTTCCATTGTTTTCACTTATATCCTTCAACTGCAATTTTGCATTTCAAAAATCAATCTTGTCCGTCGATTTTTATTTAAAAAAAAAAAGAAATCGAGAAATTGCATCGATTTTCTTTAAAAGAATTACAATTTTTGCGCAAAAAAAATGTTCTAGAAAATTAAACCAAGGTACATGGTGGATTTTCCCTCGATATTTTGGATCGACGAATTTTTTTTTTACTTTTTCATTATTTTAGTAGTGTAATAATGTTTATTTGTTTATCTAAGCAAGAAATACATAATTAAATGTCAAGATAACTATAAGAAAAATGACTTCCGTTCATAAGTGAAATTTTTCCTTTCGAAAAAAATACATATGTATGACATTTTTAACATGATTTTAATTGAATCAAGGTTGAAGCTTCAAAGAAGATGAGAAGAGATCAATTGCCAGCTGGTTGTTGGAATTCACTTACAAACTTGGAGTAGTGAGTACCATCAAGAATTTGTTATAAATGGTCTTTGCAACTCTATGTTTTAAAGTTTTATTTAGGGATAATGCCCAAGTACCCCCTCAACCTATGCCCGAAATTTCAGAGACACACTTATACTATACTAAGGTCCTATTATCCCCCTGAACTTATTTTATTAATAATTTTTTGCCCCTTTTTAGCTTACGTGGCACTATCTTGTGGGCCCAATGATGGTTGACTTTTTTCTTTCGAACTAGTGCCACGTAGGCTAAAAAGGGGTAGAAAATTACATATAAAATAAGTTCAGGGGGTAATAGGACCTTAGTATAGTATAAGTGTGTCTCTGGAATTTCGGGCATAGGTTGAGGGGGTACTTGGGTATTTTCCCTTTTATTTACCATAAAAAATTTGTTATGAATGTTATGTCTAAGAACATAAATGTGTTTTATTATAAATGTTGGTTAAGTATTTTATGTTTAAGAACACATGTGTGCTTTGTTATAAATGTTGGTTAAATAATATTTTATGTTTAAGAACATATGTATTTGTTTTTTTCTTTCATTTTATTATGATTTGTGATCAATAATCTAAGGTAGATTTTTCTTGTACCCATTGGGGTGTAGTTTTTTCTTGAACTTGTTAAGAGTTTAATCTTTAAACAAATGAACTTTCACCATCAAAATATAGGCCAGAGAGTAATTTTAATTTGTAGTTTATTTGGTCAGATTTTGAGAGGTCAAAAGTTCGTTCATTTTTTATTTTTAAAAAAAAGTGCTTAGTTTTTTTACAAAAATAAAAGGTGTTTGATAAAGTTTTTAAGAGAAAATAATTGTTTTGGGGAGTAACAAAAGTTATTTTTATAAAATTGTATATTTTGTTCTTTGTATGAATTGATCATTAATTTTTATCGTTCAATTAGATTGGTTTTTAATATACATTTCAATGAGGCATAAGTTTTGTAAAAATTAAAAGAATGTCCAACATAACTTTGTATAATATTATGACACGAAAATATAAATTTATGTCTAGCCAAAAAGTAATTTGTTAGGCAAAAACTAAAAACCAACATAAAATAGGGCAAAAGTGCAAATCCATTTTTTTTTTAAAATCTAAAAAAAAAATAGTTTCACCCAAAATTTCTTCTCTGAAAACACTTTTTTGAGAAAATACACTTAGAAATATTTTTTAAAAGTTCATTCAAAAACTAATTAATGTTTAAAAGTGCATTTTTGAAAAATACTTTTTAAAATAAGTAAATTTTAATGTGCCCCAAACAGGACATCTCATGTTTAATCATAAATTTTGAAGTTAATACTTTGAAAGTTTGAATATTTTAAAGTTGATACTTTAAAATTTGATGGACTATTAAATCATTTGTATATATAACCTTGTTTCTTTCTAGTATGTCTTAAAACGAATGATCCTCTTTTTATATTTGAATACAATTTCACTTAATTTATATTGAATAACAAGTTTTTATGGCTTCATATAAAAGTTATGCCATGTTCAAAATCACAATATAACTTTTTTTTTAAAAATTAAAATTTTGTATCTAATCAAGCGATTTCAAATAAAATTATGATAAAAAAGTAATTCAGGTGTGAATTTAATAAATATAAGAACACACTAACAAATCTCTTTGGTACAATGAATCTAACCCTAAACTACTTTTGATAATCATGCATTGTATTTACAATTGTCTTAGATTTGACATCATCTTTTCATCTCCCAAATTAAACAGCTCCTATAATATTAACTATTCCACTCTTTCCCTTATTTAAAAATTTCTTAATTAACTTCACTTCAAAAAAAACCTTCATATCATAAATGTTATATACACATATCTGAAATGGAAAAAGATTATTACAAGTTTGATTGAAGACTTAATGAGTCAAGTTATTTGATGTGAAAAAAATAAAGATTAATGTTGAAGAATATTCTTATGGTTTTTGTTACACTATGTCTCTTGATATTACCATTGGTTTTGCCACCTTTTCCACCACCACCAATTTTATTTCTCTTCATTCCACTTTTTATTATGATTTATCTCATTTTTCTAGCCATTACTCTACCCAATTTACCCTTCTAAATGGATCATAAATCTTTTCTTTTTTTTCAATTTCGTTTGGTGTAAAAATGTCAAGATTTTTATATTACTAGAAAAAATTGAAATGTAGTAGTTTTTATTTGTATGATGTAGGCATAAATGTGAATATTAATTGAGATTCATGTGGGTAGTGAAAATTCATATTACAAATCTCAATTAATTTGTGATTTGTATTGTTAATTGTTTTCGTAATTAATTCACAATAATCCTTAGAAAAGGCATTTAAAAAATAAAAAATTAGTCCTTCATATATATATATATATGTGTGTGTGTGTGTGAATATTAATTGAAATTCATGTGGGTAGTTAATTGTTTTCGTAATTAATTCACAATAATCCTTAGAAAGGGCATTAAAAAAATAAAAAATTAGTCCTTCATATATATATATATATATATGTGTGTGTGTGAATATTAATTGAAATTCATGTGGGTAGTTAATTGTTTTCGTAATTAATTCACAATAATCCTTAGAAAGGGCATTAAAAAAATAAAAAATTAGTCCTTCATATATATATATATATGTGTGTGTGTGTGTGAATATTAATTGAAATTCATGTGGGTAGTTAATTGTTTTCGTAATTAATTCACAATAATCCTTAGAAAGGGCATTAAAAAAATAAAAAATTAGTCCTTCATATATATATATATAT